>NW_015386505.1:19389-46967 GCF_001527695.2 Protobothrops mucrosquamatus | reverse complement strand
ATGCAGAACTGTCTGGTATTTTTATAGTTAAACCAGGCAACAGGGAAAAAGGGAGGAGAATAAGGATAGCCCGGGAGAAAGAAACCGGAAGTAAATCACATCTTCCAAGTTGATTGGAAGATGTGAACCATGACCCCAAAATAAGGGGGTGGGAAATGCTTAGAATGTATATGCGTAACGGAAGAGAAGCCAGACCTAAACATTTCCACCATGCTGTACTGACGTCTCTGTAACCTTAATAAATGCTTTTAGGGAAAAATATGCCTGAAAGTCCTTTTAAGTGTTTCGTTAATCAGACACATGACATTAAGAAGGTTTGGTTGTTGTTGTTGTTGTTATTATTATTTTATTCATCAAATTTAGAACCCACTCATCTGCCTCATAGAAGGACTCTGGGCAGTATACAAGTAAAATATTAAAACATAAAAACTGTATATAAAATTTAAATAAGAGGCAAAGATCGTTCCAATCCAACATTCAAAGTTAATTAAAAGGCAGGGTAAGGCCACCAGGCTATACTCATCTGTGAGTCCCTAGTAAGATGGCAGAACCAGGACATTTCCAAAAGTCAGAATGGCAGGGGCCTGCCTCCCCTCTAGGAGGGAGAATATTCCAAAAAGCAAGAGCAACAGCAAAGAAGGCTCTCTTCCTGGTTGGAATTTAACTGATTGATTCTGCAACATACCCTCCCTACCTGACTGGGTGGGACGGGCTGATGTTATGGGGTGAAACTGGTTCCATAGGTAATCTGGTAACCCCATGCCATGTAGGGCTTTAAAGGTCATAACCAACACCTTGAACTGTACCTGGAAGCAAACAGGCACCCAATGCAGCTCATGTAACAGAGGTATTACATGCATCATTCCTTGGATAACCAAGATTTCTTACGTGACCACATTCTATACCAACTGAAGCTTTCCAATACTTCTCAAGGGTAGTCCCACGTAGAGTTCATTGCAATAATCCAAACAGGAGATGACCGGGGCATGAGTGAACACGTTGCCTAGTTATTAGCAATTATGTGGTACCCTCATTTTATTACTATTTGTCTTACTGTGCATTTCATATTTGCTTTTATTTTTATTGTTGTGACTATAAATAAATTTATTCCATTTTTGACTTACCTATTTGCCAACCATAGCTTGCCACATACATTAGTGATAATGTTGCTCAAACCCTGATGAAAATCTGAATTAGCCCTCTGTTTAGATTCCAAATAAGATTGTAGCAAGTGAAGGACCTATATTTAAAAGAAAAAGAAAAAAAGTTGCAGACTGTTGTTGCAATATTTTTCAAATATCTCCTCCCCTGAATTTGGATTTTGCTAAAAAAATAATTCTTTAGTGAGAAAAACTTAGCCACTTGGAGAATAACCTTCCAAACATTTACAGAAACATGATGACACTGATTAAATGTACTTCCTTCATCACTGAACCATGATCTGTACATTGCTGTATTCTATAGTAGTCTATCTGTCACTAAATGAACTATTTTTCACCATGTCACTTTTCCTTACAGGAATTATAATGGTAGCATTATAGCATATCTACAACAAGGTAATTTGCATCAGAAAAGGAAGAAAACCCTGTATTATACTGTGCTTATCAGAGAGGCAGCATGCATGTATAGTTTGTGTAAATAAGCAATCTTAGGAAAATTTTTATAACATTATAATGTGCAGTATGTGCAGTGTAATATTTTTAATTACTATGGAATATGGAAATAATAAGAGTTGTATACAAACACTGATCTCTTCTATGACCGTCCCTTGAATCTCATACTTGGCATGAATGTGTATAACTAAATAAAAAATACAGGTGCATTCAATTAAGCATTTGGGACATCCTTTTTTTTTTTTTTGACCACCCTCTCTATGTACAGTATATGGTAAATCTGCAAATGTGCTTAAAGGAATATAACATCTCAGTACAAAAGAAAAAAGAAAGAACAAATTAGTTGTCCTTTCTATATTAAAAGTCAGCAATGTTAATAATTTTCAAAGAACGTGAGCACAGTGTAAGAATGGAAGTTATCTGCTCCCATCTGCAGATTTTTGAAGAAAGCATAAGCATATTTTTGATTTTGGTAATTTGATTTATAATACCATATACTGGTTAGAGAGAGAATTGCAGAAATCACATCCAAGATAAGGGCTTAAAAGTATAGTTTTTATTGTTAAACAGCTGTCTCCTCCATGGCCGCACTGTTTCAAACTTATTTATTTACTTTTGTTTTTTTATTTATTTAATTTACAGTATATGGCTACCCATCACAAGTATGTGATCTGCAAGATTCAAAGTTCCTTTCAAAGTTATGAAACATAAGAGTTCACGCAAAATTAAAAAACCTCATAAACTTTCTTTATAATGCAACTGTTTTCAAGAGCAATGTTTCCTAGACACTTTTTAAAAAAATGTTTAGATGAAATACCAACTTATTGGACGTGTAAATAAGAATCAAGTTTGCTCGGTATACTTGGAAAAAGAGCAAATACATTTTTCTGAATTATAGTAAGCTATGATTTGATTTTTAAAACAACGGTGTTGTCTTATTGTTACACTATCTAGATGGCATCGTCATCTTCTGAAAAAAACAGAAAAAGCCACTTTAAAACTTGGATTTGTAGTTTCTCATGAAAGGTTAAAAAATTCAAATGGCTAAATACAAAGAAGCATTACCACAAAGGGAGTTTTCAATAACAACAACCTCTTTTCTGGGACTTCCAGAGAAGAAATGGCAAACTGAAGATGGTTTTGCTAAAAGCTGACTTCTTACCCTTTAAGCAGTAGCATCTGAGGAAAGCCAGAAAGTGAATCTTTTCTGTAGCAACACCTCCCCTCTGAAACATCCCAGACCCCAGGTGCATCTGGCCCCCACCTTGGCTGTGTTCAAAAGAGCTCTAAAAACTTTGCTCTTGGGTTCAAGTGGGTGGCTGGACATGTGTGACTATTTAATGGTTGTTTTTCTTAGAGCATTTGGTATTTTTTTGCTTTAGTTATAACTCTTTTTATTGCATGTGCCCAGCGTTACTGTAGAGTTGGGTGGCCATATAACATTTCTAAAGTAAATAAATGCACATAGACATTTAAATCCAAAAAGAGTTACACTGATTTTACATTTACTAAATAAGATTTTCTATATGTATATGTGGAAGAAGTATCTTTTTGCTTTCTTAAAATCCATAACAAATTATTTCAAAACATGCATGAGAGATAACTAACAAAAATGTATTGGAATATAAGCACAAAGCCAAGTCTAAGAAGCGAATGAAATAAAATTTGTACTTTTTTAAACTATTGATGCTTTACTGCCCTTATCACCTAAGGAAGGATTAATACAATAATCCTCCACTTACAACAGTTCATTTAGTGTCTGTTCAAAGTTACAACACCAATGAGAAAAGTGTTTTATGATTAGTTTTCACACTTATGACTGCTGCAGCATTCCCATGGTCACATGATCAAAATTCTTATTTTGATCAGACATTTGGTAACTAACTCAGATTTATGACGGCTGCAATGTCCTGGGGTTATGTGATCACATTTTGCGACCTTCTGACAAGCAAAGTCAATGAAGAAGCCAGATTCATTTAGCAACCAGGTTACTAACAAGTGCAGTAATTCACTTAACAAAAACAGTAACTGTGAGAGGGATCTTGGAATACTAGTGGACAATCATTTAAACATGAGTCAGCAGTGTGCAGCAGCAGCCAAAAAAGCTAATACAATCCTTGGTTGTATAAACAGAGGCATAGAATCAAAATCACATGAAGTATTAGTACTGCTTTATAAAGCCTTAGTAAGGCCACATCTGGAATACTGCATCCAGTTTTGGTCACCGTATTACAAAAAAGATGTTGTAAAGGTCTGGATACTAAGATATATGAAGAACAGTTGCAGGATTTGGGAATGGCCAGTCTAGAGAAAAGAAGGACTAGGAGGGGACATGATAGCAGTATTCCAGTATTTGAGAGGCTGCCACAAGGAGGAGGGGGTCAATTTATTTTCCAAAGCACCAGAAGGCAAGACAATAAACAACAGATGGAAACTAATGAAGAAGAGAAGCAAACCTGGAATTAAGGAGAAAATTCCTAGCAGTGAGGACAATTAACCAGTGGAACAGCTTGCCTTCAGACATTGTGGGTGCTTCAGGTTTTTAAGAAGAGACTGGGCAGTCACTTGTCTGAAACGATATAGGGACTCCTGCTTGAGCAGGGGGCTGGACTAGAAGACCTCCAAGGTCCTTTCCAGCTCTATTCTGATTAAATGTGGCAAGAAAGGTCGTAAAATGAAGCAAAATTCACTTAACAACTGTCTCATTTAGCAACAATGTTGGGCACAATTGTGGTCATAAGTCAAGGACTACTTGTAGTGGGTCTAACCCATATTGAATTGAGCTATTCCATTCCATTCTCAGCCTTTGTTGAGTGCCAGCAATGGCCTAGATCAGTGATTCTCAACCTGTGGTCCACGGACTCTTGGAGGGGGCCATGATATTGTCACAGGTGATCTGCGAAGGCTTGAAGAAACATTATGATTTAAATCTTGAGTTAAGTCTTGGGGGTCTGTGATCCGTGGCCATAAAAGGTAGTTAAAGGAGGTTTGTGGTAAAGAAAAGGTTGAGAACCATTAGTCTAGATGTCTCTTCTCTCTTTTCATCTCCCTCCGCTTCTCTATGAACCAGAGGGAATGATGGGATCTATCAGAGGGGAGAAGTTGAAAGGCAAAAATCTGATCCAAAGCTTTGTCTGCCCTCCTATTCCAAGCAGCAACTAACACTTCAGATAGAATTTATGACATATAAAAACTGACTTTCTATAAATTAGACAAAAATTACATACTGTTCCACTACACTTGTAAAATCTCTGCTTGCATATCATTAGCTTGTATACTAGAGTCAAATATAAATAAATATTTGAATTTCTAATTTAAAGATTGAAAGAATTCTGTTCAGCTCAGTGATTGTTGAAAAAAATTATGTGAATGAACCAAGATCACTCTATATTACACATTTTCGACAGAGAAAATTTGACACCCTGAGGGATTCTACATGCTTCAGCAACTGAAATGAATACCACATACACAGTAAGTTGCACTAGAAAAGGTGAAACGAAAACAAAAAAACTTTGTTTTATCCTGAATTCAGGCAGGCTGATAGTACCACATAATATGGTATTTTTCTAAAGAAATCCCAATAGTTGCATTTGGCTTATGCTCAGGATCTGATCAAATGTAGTATTTGATGAAAACAAGAATCAATTATATAAATAAATGGAATACCTCCCTGAACTGGCTAAAGGAGAGTGATAAGCGTCAACACATTTGTCTAATATGGCAGACTTTTGTTTGTAAGCACTGTTATTATATCTGATGCTTACTAAATTGATAATTCTCTTGCTTCTCACTTCTAGGAACAGCATGAACAATCTTACCAGATTTTATTGATGGTCCATCTGGGAATAATCCTTGTAACAAAGTTTACAGTCTGAACAAATAATTAGTTAATGCAAGTTCTTCTGCTGTTATTTATTAATGCATTTCTTTTCAAATTATAAACTTACTAGAAAGAAAGCCTCTAATGAAACTCAAACTCTGGGAAACAAATGAGCCACATAATAACATTTACTATAACTCATCAGATTTTTACCATATGGATATGAACAAGTCTATTTATAAATTTTATTTCCCATCAGGCTAAGCATGTCAGCTTGTAATAACATATTAATGTTAATGTTTTCCAGTCATTTTCACAGTGGCATTTAAACTGCAAACGCCTAAGCCAAGGTAAATCTAAGGGCAAACCGAAGGCTAACTACATAATCAAAACCAGCCTTAATGAGTATTGTGCTAACACAGTGAAATAAACATTAAGGCTAACTTTAGTACATAACAGTATTTAAAACAGTATTTGTTTTAAAATTTCCACAGCATTTTTATTACATTTCCAGAACTACCTGAAGATCAAGTAATCTCATCGCAGGTGACCTCATTTCCCATTTGATAAGTGGCACATAAATTGCACGCATCTAATGCAAAGCAGAAAGGGGGGGGGAAGCTTCCAAGGCTTTCAAACTTGAAAAAAGACTAAAGCCAAGATTCCTTTAAAAATGTTATTATTAAATGTCTCTTGTTCTTCATAATTTTCTAAAACCAGGTTGAACACTGAGCATTTCTATTTGGGAAAGAAAAGTAATTTAGATGCACAGTAGCACTTACTCCCTTCCCATATGCACAAGTCCACGTGGGATACCATCCTTGCTGGTCTGCTGATAGTGATATTCTGCCACTATGCAAAGCATATACCCACATGTTAGGTTGCTAATAGCAGCCCTCTGTGTTACACACAACACCTGGCCATCTTTATAAAATGCACAAAATATCAATTCCCTAGCTTTATTGTAGCACACCTACAAAACAAACAGCAGAGACACATGGGATAAAAAAACATCCTAGGACACAATCATGACATTATTTATAAACCGTCCTCAATACATGCATATTCCAGTTTGATTTACTCATAAAATGGATGATTCAGTGATACTTTTTGTGCAGTGGCTGCTTAAATATTAAAGACTTAGAATACCTGACAACATATAAAGTTTACCTACCTGTTGAGACAAGACTCCATGTAAAAAATTAACAACAAAGACAATAAAAAGGTACCTAGCCATAATTTTTATGTTTTCCTCTCCACTTGACATTAGAACTTTTTTTTTTCAGCTTCAAAGGAAAGCTTATCTTGGTCAATAAAACTGAACTATAAAGAAGAGCAATTGCAAGGAAGGGGCAATGAAAAATATTTAATGATAGTAGTTTTTCTGCTTTGATCTCTAGATATTATAACATTGATTCATAATAACAGCCTTTATAAATCACCTATGAAAAACTACAAGTCAAATACTTTTGCCAAGTCAAATACCAAAAATACATGATTAGCAATATTCTTATTTCAAAAGGCCAAGGGAGTTAACTGAAAATTCTACTACACAACTTATTACTCAAAATGCATATTATTATGGGGAGGGGGGAAATGTCCACAGAGGATGCAGTCAGATACCCTAAGACACCGAGCAATCTTCATATATGATTGGCTATTTTTGCATGTCATTTTTAAAAATTGTTTTGCCTGTAAGACAATTTCCTACCAACAGGACAGAGAAGGAAATTAATCATTATGATTTGATTTTTCCATACTTTTAGTTGGTTATTTTTTCAAAAGCAGTTATGATCCTGGTTCTGACCCATTTTTTAGACTTTGCCCCTTCAATGTCCAAGAGTAGCTCTTGGTCCCGCATACTGCAGACTCCAAACTAAGCTATAATAGTAACTTTACAAATTGAACTCCTCTATTTTATTCCATGCCCTCACACATTAAGTTTCCTATGAGAACCATTCCTTACTATCGTGGGAAAAATAATCCATATGAACAGAGACACACCATAAAATGCTGCTGCTTTCCTAAGCTACTGCCAAAAAATAAAAAGCAAAATTTCAAAAGACAGGAGAATGAGAGTATAAGCATATGTAGCCAAGAAGGAATTTAAATAATCATATAATACAAATAAAATCTAGACTTAACTCAATTCCAAGTAAGAACACTACCATTAATATGCATTCCATCCTATCTACAAATTATATAATCACACTTCATGCAACTCTACAATGTAGAACAAAGCAATATTTTCAGAATATCTGAAAAAAATTGGAATATACACCTTCAAGAAATTCAGAAAAAGGCAATATAAAGTGTCCAGGGTCATGTCATGATAAATAGAAATAGCACTTAAACTTATATAATGCTTCATGGTGCTTTACAGCCCTTTCTAAGTAGTTTACAGAATCAGCATATTGGCCCCAACAATCTGGGTCCTCCTTTTACCAACCTTGGAAGGATGGAAGGCTGAGTCAACCTTGAGCTGGTCAAGATCGAACTCCAGGATGTGGGCAGAGTTAGCCTGCAATAATCACTTAGCAATGGCCTTCCAAAGGTTGCTGAACTACAGATCCCAATATCCCACACAATTGGCCATGCTGGTTTGGGGTACTAGGAATTACTTGTTCAGTAAAAATGAAAGCTGAGATTTCCCTCAATCTTGAATTAGAAAAAGTACAAACTGAAATGACTCATAAATCTTTGGTGCATGCTGTAGTTATTTTTCTTAAAAGTAAGCTTATAGTTATATTGACACTTTGATACAAAATACCTGCATTTAAAACTGAAGATTCATTTATTAAGTTACAGTTCATACATATTTGTTTATTAATTTTTTTGATAAAAAATGTAAAAATAACAATAGCAAAGGAATAAAACAATGAAAATTAACAGTAGAAGTACAACAATATGAAATTAAAAAGATGAGCGGAGGGGGAGCAGGAAGTGCAGGGGGGAGATGGGGTTAGCTAGTTAGTCCAATAGCCACCTTCATGATCAAATGCTTCCCTGTTTTATTTGAGAATGATCATGAATTATCTTTGGGACTTTTTGCAAGGTCAATTATTGAAATAAAGTCTGTATCCCATTTTTAATATCTTGATTATGGGAATCACCCCGATTTTTAAAAGTTAATCATAAGTCTGTTACAGGTTTTTTATCAATTTGGATATTACTCTTTTGTGAATAAGTGTTTACCTCACTGATGCTACATTATGCAAAAAGGCAAAACTCACTTGTAATAGCGTTCCATGAACTGCATTCTGCCGTATATAAGGATCAGTGCTAGTTGGAAGGCCAGCTAACAAAGAAGATACTGTCTGTGGCACCAAATTTAGCATAACGAAGGGAACAAGGGCTCTTCCAGCCAGTTCACGTGAACGGTACACAGGAGAGTTACCACATCTAGAAGTCAGGAAACAGAAAGGCAGAATTTTTCAGGTGTCATGCATACGCAAGGTATCTCAAGAACAGTATTTTATTATTATTATTATTATTATTATTATTATTATTATTATTATTATTATTATTATTATTATTATTATTATTATTATTATTATTATTATTATTATTATATTATTATTATTTAAATTTATATACCGCCCTATCTCCCTTACGGGACTCAGGGCGGTGAACAGGTAATAATAAAATGAAATATTATAATGAAATACTCAAGAAAATATTTATGCAATTCTCATAAATGTATATATTTCATCCGAAAATGATTTGTGAAATGCATAAATGGTTTATACACATAGCACTTACCATTTTTAATAAACCTTATGGGGATCATAACAATAGCTTTTTTTGGAACGGACTGGAGCTTTTTGTTGATTTCAGTTTGCATACTTTGAGCATGCCACAAGGTGGCACTACTTGAATTGTATTTTAATTGTGTATTTTACTTATGTGAATTATACTCACCTGAAACCTATGCTTTTCACCACAGAGATATACTGTTGACTAATATAGAACGAATCCCATTCAAGCTGTCAACTTATGAAAAATGTTTATATCACAAACCCTACCTAGCAATAAATAGAAGACACCATGATAAAGACAAGTTCTAAAAAGGCATGGCAGCTGACCTAAGTTCAGCTAGGCGGATGACACCAATTAGAGGTAGGGAAAGACACAACTCCCTTTTAAGTGATATTTTTAAGGATTTCCTTACAGCCAAAAGAAATTTGTTTTCTATGAAATGGGTACAGAACAAAAATCCCGGTAGCCAGTACCTGCTGTTGAGCTGCTACCAAATCCCTGTGTCAGGCTGCATAGAACAAAAAATAACTCTACTATTATCATTCTACATAAAGCCTATTTTCTGCCATATAATAATTTATTTATATAATAATACAGATAGTCCTCGACTTACAACCATTTGTTTAGTAACCATTTGAAGTTACAATGGCACTGAAAAAAAGCGACTTATGACCCTTTTTCACAATTATGGCTATTGCAGCATCCCCATGGTCACGTGATTTACATTTGGATGCTTGACAAGTGGTTTATATTTATGATGGTTACAATGTCCCTGAATCATGTGATCACCTTTTGTGACTTTCTGACAAGCAAATCAATAGGGAAGCCAGATTCACTTATCAACTGTGTTACTAATTTAACAACTGAAGCGATTCATTTAACAAACTTGGTAAGAAAGGTCATAAAATGGGGCAAAACACAACAGATTTCTCACTTAGCAACATAAATTTTGAGCTCCATTGTGGTCGTAAGTTGAGGACTACCTGTATGAGCAATCTTCATTTTAATTGTTGGACCATATTTCATTTAGAGGACCTCATTATTTTGGGCATATTTTCGAATCAGCAGATTTATAGGTTCAGTACTACACAACTTCTGAAAATGTGGTCCTTAGTGGTATGAGATACATGCTATTGATTTCGGCAGAAAAAAAATCTGCTTTAGTGACTAAAGTATGAGGTACATGTCACAATGTTAACACAGTGTTGCACTTGCTTTAATGTAGGCATTCTTCCAATTCATTTATTGGCTTATTTGTAGAAGCAAATACCACGTGGAAAGAAAATGAGCAGCTTAGCAAAAGGATTAATTAAAATAAATAGCATTTTACCACAACAGTGCAATATAATTTATCTTAAAATGCTTCCATATTTAAGCTATATTATCTCTATTCATATTTAACAGGTTCTTGTAAATGTTTCTTTTCAAATACAATTAACTCTGACATGATTGCTAATGTTTAGTTTCTAATTAGCAGTAACTATACACTCAAGAATGCCATTTTTTCTCTTCACAATCATTTACAAATGATGATTTCCCAAAGGAATCTGGCTTCAGTTCAGGAGAAAGAATGGAAAATGGGAACAGTGCCAATGTTTGTGACTGCCAGATATTTTGTCAAAAGGTACTTTCCAAAAGCATGATTCAGAGAGCTTTTTTTTCATAACCACTCTAGAGCTACATTCCACTGTATTTAATTGCATTAGTCTCATTTCACTAACATAATCAAATACTCACCACACGTCAAATAACTTGATTTAGTGTGTTTTATTAAATATGTTTTTAAACAGAAGCATAAGCATTTAGAAATCTAAAATTATTTATTACATAATGGCAAATTAAATGCAGGTGTGAATATAACAGTATAATGCATTAAGGCAAAACTAAAATAATTTCAAATTAAGTACTTAATACTGCAAACACAGAGCTATATAAAACAGGTCTATTCCATGTTATGAAATGCCTCTCACAAATATCAAATTAAACAATATATGGCACTGCCTGAATATTTTTCCTTTTCCCCCCATGCCACTTCTTTCTCATTCAGTTCTATTCCAAACCTCAATTTATTAAGTTTATTAATTATAAACTCTTTTCCTTCTAGGACTACAAATAACCAGGCTAAGAAGGCAGACAGCTTCTTTTTCCATGCATGTATTTTGACTTTCCCCCAAGAGAAGAAGTTACCATAGCCACATGAACAGGTCCTGTACACCAACAGACAAATGTGCACCTTACTAAAAATTGTTTTAGACACAATCAAGTACTAATTTCAATTGTCTGTTTGTTATGCCACCCATCTCACTGATACAGTGACTCTGAGCAGCTTACAATAATAGTTGCTTCTGAATGTCAGGCAGAGGCAGATATAGGATGTCGGGCTGTGCAATCTTTTGGATTCATTTCCCAAAATGTGATTCCAGGCATACAAGGTTGTGAACACAAAGCCCCTATGCAACTACCTAAAGCAGCTTTATCTTTTCCCAAGAGTTAAATGACAAAAAAAACAACAACCCTGAATGTGAGCTCTTCTTACTACACACATTTAAAATTTGTTTGGGTTTCTTTTTTAAAGTATCCATAACTTTTTTTGGGGGGGGAGGTTGCTCTCTTTCTCATTGAACTGGATAAAATTTAGAGAGAAGCTGGATTATTACTGAAAGATGAAGTGTGCCAAATTTCAAAGAAATAAGCGTGCATAGTTGGCACTGAGACTATGAAATGAAAGTTGGAGCCCAAAAAAAGTACAGAAACCAAGAACAGCATAAGCAACAAGTAAAGTCAGTTGGGTACAGCACTAATCAGGGGACAACCTGTTGCAAAACTATCCTGGATATTTTGATCTGTATTGTATTGTATTGTCTGATCAAAAAAGACTCATTCATCTTAAAGCACAATTGTTTTATCTCTGCTAGAATATTAATTTTGTTAACTTACAGGGGAAGGAAGGGAAGAAGGATATAGCTCTCTAGATACAAGCCTTTAGTGAAGTAGACTGTAGAAATACATTTCATTATTTTCCAGTAAGGAATTCCACCTTTTGATTCCTCCTGTATTCCCCTCAACTATTCTTTGTCAGAAATTACCAGACATAAATTTATTGAGCAGAAGTGGAAAGAAAGAAAGGCGTTACTGCATAATAGTCCAGCAGAAGTAAACAAGTCATAAAACTTCAGGTTGGGTTGCCCATTTTTGCTTCCTTGTTATTAAAGTCACAAAGAAGTCATTCAACAAGAGTGTATCTGATTCTGGAGTTCCTGTCTGTAAAACATACTATTTCCTTCTGGCAGTTCACAGTAAACATAGGAAATTGTTTGAATTGTCAAATAAAGTCTCCAAAGAATAAAAGGTGCTAGTAGCAACCATGATTCCTTCATGTTAAAAAATACCAACAATAAATCTAGACTTAACAAGACTGGATTACAATGAAATCTTTCTATGATCTTTCTTTTCACCAAAACTGACTTGGAAGGTTTTTCTTTTCCCCTTAACATTACTCTGAAGGGATTTGCCTTTTTAAAGTGAATAAACAAAGCAAATCAGACAGGCTTTATCATGCAACACCTGGAAATTCTTGAGGTAAAAGCACAAATGTTGTAATGAAGTAAATGCTCTGTTTGTATTGTCTGCATTTAACCTTTGCTTTGTTAGAATAAACTTTAAAGTATGTCATGCCTGAGCATGAAAAAAATGAACATATTGCCCACATAAGACTTCCCTGAAATCCTGGTATCCCTGAAGAATTCTTCTGTTCGCTGAAGAAATATGTTGCTTCTCCTAAGATGTCTACATAATACATGATCAAAACAATATATTATATAGATGAAATGCACACCAAAAATTTTTCTCTATCCATATCTCTATAATTTACAATTTTCAGTTTAATTTTCCTTATTCAGAATATACTATCAACCTGATAAAATCAGGTGAATGCCATGTAATAATCAATTAACTACTGATTGGAATATAGTCTCTACTTTCAGAAGCAGTAGGCATCTCCGTATTTGCTGCTGGACAACACAAATGGGAAAATGACATTTTGCTTATCCATCTAATTGTAAAGCTTACTCACTCTACAAGTTTTACTTATGGTTTTCCAACCAGCTGGAGAATCCTGGTCCAGATGAGGAAATCCTCTGATCCAAAGCATCTCTTATATTCTTATTTAGATAGTACAAATTTATAATACAGGAATCTGTAATAAGGTACAGAGTTTACTAGAGGAAAAAGAAAGAGAGAGAAGGCAGAACTGAATTTCTCACTGCCTTTGAACCTAGAAAATTGCTGGAACACACCAACACTTCAAAATCTCATTTAGTAAAGCCAGAGTCAATACAATCTCTTTGGTCAAGGGTGGCAAGCTTTTTGTCTAAAGGGCCAAATCTAGTTCCCTTCCAACTCTGCAAGCATAACTGGCAGGTCTGCAAGCCAAGGAAGATGGTGTCAGTTCACAAGCAAGGACGCCACTAATAGCCTGTTGCCACTGCCATTCCAAACACTCTGCTCCCATCCCTCTGCCCCACTCCTTGCTCCAGGGGCTCAGCTGAGGCTTGGGCCTGATGATCTGCTGCCCACCCATCATTCTATTCTTAGCTTAAGGACCTACAAAAAACCCTGGTGTGGCTGTGGAATTATGGGAGTTGGTCTACCCACCTTAAAGTTGTTGAAATTGGGAAACACTGAACTAGATGTTTATTGCATTTCACAGAGCTCATTTCTGCATCTCAATATGAGTTCAATTAGTTTTATTTTGCAATTTTTTAAAGCCACATGGAATTTATTACATTTTTTCTTTAATTATCATTGGTTTTCTTCATAATAAAGGATAATTCTGCCAACTTGAAAACTAATATAAAACAAACGAAAGCAACTGCTTTCTTGTTACAGCCATTTTACTATGTCAACAATAGAAATATAAAGTACATGAGAACCTTACTCAGTAATAGGTGACTTTAGGAAAACCATTATTTAGGGTGACCAATCTTTTCCACTGAGGAAAACCCCAGATATACAGATCCAAAGAAATGGACAACAGTGAAGTTGATTCAAGAGGATAGTCAAATTTAGTGATAATTCATTTTTCCCAATAGAAACAAAGGTTTAATAAACAGTGGAATGGACTAGATGAGGTTGATTCTTCCTCAGTGGAAGATCACATAGTCTACATTTTTTTCCCATTAGCTCATAAGAATTCTTTAATTTTAAGCAATAAACACAGAGAACATGTTATTTACTCCTGATTAAGAGCCTTGTAATTGCTCTTACTGATTGAGAATCTTAAACATGTGTAGCACATTTTGTTAAGAGAAGATGGAGCCTGCAAACAGATCCATCTTTTAAGATTAAATTCCAAAGAATCTGACTTGGCACTCTCCACTGGTATAACTTTCCCCTTCCCCTACATAAGAAGGTTTATCTTGGAGGTGAATAAAAATAGTTCTATGCAAATATTCAAGACAAATAGATGAACCATTGAACCACATACATTCAAATCGAATTAATTAACCCCATTAGTTTTCAAGTCATTTCTGACTCTCTGTAATGAGCTAAAACAAAATGCAACAGTCACAAAATTACCATTGGAATATTTTGTATACATACATACATACCGTACATACATACCGTACATACATACATAGTTGCACCTGACTCAGAAACAAATTATCTATTCTACCTGGCACAATCTTAATTTACTTTCTATTTTAAACAAAATAAAACAGAAGTCAAGGGTGATGCTATTTGCACATTTCTCAAGGTGAGATATGACTTGCCTCTGCAAACAAATAGCTAATCAAGATACAACACCCAAACCCACAGTCCATATTTATATTTCTATCAATATTGACCAAGTTGAAAAGATGAAAACTCAAATGTTTCAAGCATAACATCATCTAGTTTCAAGCCCCTTCATTAAATATTGGCTCTGCCACCCCTAAAAACTATTTAGATAAAACATCTTAACTTGCTTTAAAAGCAAAAAGTCATGGTTTTAAATTGACAAATTACTAAGCATTTATTAACTTCATTTAATTATTTCCTTTACATATTTTGAAACCTCATAAGGCAGAAAATTAACAGTTTTGCAATCTTACTTTTGTATTATTTTTAATAAATATTGCAAATTAGAACTAATGCCAAGTTGCCCTTTCAAAATATTTTTCCATTCTTTCTTAATGCAATTTATGAATGAGCTAGTGTGTGGTATAAGCTATAGATTATGACTTAGTGATGCATGTCACCTTCTTCCTGGCAGGAGAAAGTATATTTTAGCCCCTTTTCCAATGCTACCATTATGCTAAAAAAAAAAAGGTTGTAGCAGGTATTCCCTTTGACAGCCACACAGACTACCCTAAACATTTGGGACTGTTAGGATTCTCATATACAGAATAAGAAACATGATATCAAAATAATAGGAAGTGATAGTACCACTCTAAGTTACACTGCAGTTCTGTGTCTAGTTCTAGTCAACACAATAAAAGGACACTGAGAAACTCTAGTTTGTACACTACATCATACAAAGATTAGTTAAAGGAAGCTGATATGTTTAGCTTAAAGAAAAGCTAAGCAGGGACATGATAGCAGTCTTCCAATATATGATGGAATGTTTTACAAGATTGTTGGGATGGAAGAATTCTCATAGTACTTGAGGGAAAGACAAAGCTAGTAAGTGGAAGTCAACAGGGAGAGAGCCAATCTTGAAATAAGAAGAAATTTCCTGACTACAAGAGCTATTAAGTGATGGAACAGCTCCATCACCGGAGGTTTTCAAGAAATGATTAGACAGCAATTTGTCTGGAATGGTCTAGGATTCCTATCCTGGGATGGATATTGAAGTAGAAGCCTTTCTTGATCCCTTCCAACTCTAGGATTTAATGATTCATAATATTCAGTGGGAAACAGTATTTTTTAAATGTCATTTATTCCCAATTGTTTTGGCCATTCTATATTTCTAATTGCCATTCTTTATTTGCCATTCTTTCTCTCTTAAGCGATTGCTTGATCTTTTGGATCTTCCTTGTTATTTTGATATGTTTTTAATCTCTTTGTACACTGCCCCGAGTTACTCTGTGATTGAAATTAATCAGAAATTAATTGAATGAATGAACAAATGAAGGAGTGAATGAAATCATTGCTTCATGGAATTCAAAGGGGCCATTTCAACACCCTTCTCCATACAGGATTCCAAATTAAAATAACCACAATAGATGACTATGGAGCCCCACTTGAACACCATCCAACTAACAGGAGCCAACATCATTCTGAGTCACTCTTATTGTTGGGATTTTTTTTCTAATATGCAATTAATAAGCTCTTCCTTCTATTGACTCTTCCTTCTATTGATTAAAATTAGCAATAACCAATACATTAATTTAAATGATTGCTTTTTAAATCAATTAAAGTTGAGCCCTATTTAAGAACTACAGCCATCCATTATACAATGGAACTAAGACCCATATCTTTTGTTGAAGGCATAATGCCTAAAGCAAAACCTATAGCAAACAATGAATCAATCAAAATAAATGCATGGTAAATCAGAATTAGCAGCATTTAACAGAGGAGATAGAAATCCACATGTAGTAAAAACAGACTAAACTGCTAACAAAGGCAAGTAAGGGCATATAGTGTTCCATGTGCTAGAGATTTTCTTTCTTTCCCCTTTCCCTCCCCACTGTGTCCTATTATTTGCTCTTGTATTTTTGTATTTTATTCTATAATCTAATAAAATGTTATAAACTTAAAAAAGAATCATGTGATATTTACGTTATAGTAAATGTGCTTATATATGGTATCTACTAGATTAACATGCAATTTTAATATCACAGTGAATAAGAGTTGTCTCATTTAATAAGGAGAACCAAGTGATCTTACCACACAAATTACTGAGACTTGTGACTAAAATGATTTATGCATAATTCATTTAAAACACAGCAAATTTTTAATTCGATTTTTGCTAAAATAAAAATTCCATGTATTAAAATGAAAGTATTCAAAACCTAATTAGAAATGGTTTATCCTGTGTTTTAAATATGTAAGAACACAGATAGAAAATCAGACCCTCAGGGTTTCCTACTGAACTAAGCTAGATTTTGACCATTTCTTTTCTTGAAAGGCAATGGGAAGACCATACAACTGGATCTTCATACCCATCATTGCTGTCCATAAAGTAATTGAACAGGCAGGTACTTTACTGTAAAGGCACTTTACAGTACTTTACTGTAAAATCACCAGTGGTGGGATTCAGCCAGTTTGCGCCACTTCGCACCAGTTCGGCAGAACCGGTGACTAATTTTTTGTTGCCCAGGCCCAGAATGGACTTCTGGAAGCAGCATCCACACAGAGAACTGGTTGTTCCCATATTTGAATCCCACCACTGAAAATCGCCCTTCATTTAGCCTCTCAGGAGAATGAATCTTCTCTCACTTTAGCCTTTTGAAAAAGCACCTTTGGGATAATCATGACCTGGATGACTGAGAATCTCCATACATGTGCTACATTATACTTAACATTTACTAAAAAATAAATGTTGTAAAGGAATGAATGAAAAAAGTATTTTAAACTAATAATACTTTGCATAATAAAATTAATTGGGAACTTTATTAAGGAAAACTAAGCATTAAAAATGCAACTTACCTCAAAATAAGAGGAACAAAGGAAGCCATGCTAAGGGCTGAATATGTGCCATCCATTGGTGATGGATACAGCTTACTCAAGACCAAAAGCAAGAGAAATAAGCTTGGGTGAAGCTTCAACTCTTTAGTTTTACTACATAAAAATATACAAAGTTTGTCTAAATTATAATCTTGCTTTTTCAATTAAATGTTCATATAGATAAAGGGCCAGATGTTTAAAGTTTGTCATAGTCGTGGACCAAATTTATTTACTTTTACATCTTTTAAAATGCACACAAGCATATAACCCAATTACATTGCAATAAGAGAACATATTTAAAAAAAACTACTTTTTTCTCTATAGGAAAGCTGAATCTCAAAATCACAGGTAAAAAAATATATCAATGTGAATTTTGTCTTAATGTTTTAAAATAAAACTGAATTTAAAATTAATCTTAAAATCATTTTAATGCAGAATGTCATCCTTTTATGTTCAAAAAATACATAAGAATGAAGAGAACAATTAATTGCTTTAAAAAGTGTTCAAAAGAGTTGTGAGCAATTTAAAAATTGACAAGGGAAAAAAATACTTCAGAACTATTCATTAAGGCAACCTACATTTTTCAGGCTTCCAGACAAAAATATCATCAGCTGTAATAAATACTGCTTAAAGAAACCACACTTTTATTCAGGCTAACAAGGATATCTAAAAAAACAAAAAGCCTTTTTTATGAACAGCAGAGAAGTAACATGGTCATGCCAGGTCTGAAGTACTTTTTCCAAATAATTTTTGAAGCATGCCCAGCGAATCTTATCCTATTCTATTTTCCACTTCTAACAATTTGTTGTGATACATAACAATGAGCTTTCTTACCTGTCTGCTGTACCGGTTATTTGTTCCAATTGACTGAGCAAAAATGGATAAAGACTTGGAAATCGAGTAAAGAACTCCCTCCCTGTCATTCTGTAGAAGAATATAAGAAAATCAGTAGTTTATAACAATGCACTATTTTCAAGAACTTTGTCTTCTAGATTTATAGGTAATTTGGCACAATCTAAACAATTCAAAAGTTCATGTTACTCAAAACATGTGAAAGATACTATAAAATATGTATAAACTATTAAAAATATTATATGAAATAATTTAAAAAGTAACATTGAAGAATCTCTTATATTAGGCATTTATTTCATTGAAAAACTCACTTAACACAATTGTGGAATGTAACTCATCATTCCAAATCATCTCACCTATTGATGAGTTACAGCAATCTAGAGTTAGGGGATCTGTAGCCCACTATGTAATGCACTTTGATCAGAGTTTATGATTTTAATGCTTCAGCTTTTAGAGGAAGCTCCCTTCCATTAAGTTTAATAAAGCAACAACTGAAGTGGTAGAACAAAGTAGTAGAACTATTATTGGACTGAAAATAATTGATAGCAAATGGAATATGGAACATGGCAATACTGAATACTTCCCCCATTCAAAAGCTTCCTACGCACAGAAATTCAAGTCCAGGTACAGGAGAAACCTTTCCTTCAACATGATAATTTTACATATGCAAAGTACATTTCTTTCTACTACATTTATTCCTTGCAATATAATGCTTTAAAGGTTTAGAACAACGACACCATCTGAGAAGCTGATTTAAAACTTTGGCCAAAGCTTAATAAATCTAAATTGTTTCATAAAAAAGAAAAAGTTATAGCATAGTGGCTGGGAAATTCTAGGAGTTGAAATCCACACATCTTAAAAGTTGCCAAGGTTGAAAAACACTGATCTGTAGTGTAGATGGTGTTACTGGAGAAATGTAATAGCTGTGCAATTTGTTTAATGTGTGTGTGAACACTCCATCTGTGCCTGAGAAATGGATGAGCACTGCAGTAAAGAATGAATGAAAACTAGAAAGAGATTAATTTGTTAAGCCAGGGGAGATACTTAGCATAATTTTAATTGAAAGTGCATGAGAAATAACAATGAACAAATTGGGGAAGCACGCTGAAACTTTGTGCCCAGCAAGAGGTGTACAGGTCAAATTGTGGTTTTTCAGCAGATCATTGAATAATATATATCAGTGAAAAGGAACGTCAATTGTTTGTTGATTTAAAGAAAGTGAATAGGCTTGAAAGTGATAAAGTAAATAGCCTTGAATTACATGTACTTTGGAATATGAAGATAAAAATTGAATTGCTGAATGGAGTAGGAACATAATGGAAGTTAAACAATCAAGAAAATAAATGTTACACTTAGGATTTCCTGCCTGAGCAGAGGGTTGGACTAGATGACCTCCAAGGTCCCTTCCAACTTTTTTTTTTTTATTATTATTATTATTATTATTATTATTATTATTATTATTATTATTATTATTATTATTATTATTATTATTATTATTATTATTTTATGGAGATAATATAAACGATGCGATTCTGTATTGGTTGTGAACTAAATAGCAAATGAAAGATTATATGATACAATGAATAGTATAGTTCTGAAAATGAATATATTCAAAAATGAAGATAGCTGGGTCTGACAGGAGAAAATCGTGGCAAAAAATGGGAGCAAGGAGTTGAATTTGTATGCCTTGGGAAGTTGTGGTTACATTTGATCCTTGCTTCATGAGCCATCGTCCTCATTTAATGACAGCAACGGGGACTGTCAGGATTTCCATTCTAAACCTCATGGTCATGTGATGTTTTACAATTGCATTGTTTAGCAATAAAAATTCTGGTCCCAATTACCATTGTTACCCAAGGACCTGTTCAGTGACCAAAGTCATGAGGGTGCTGAAAAAATGGATCTGTGACTGATCTTTGAACTTATGACAGTCACAGTGTCCCTGTGGTAATGTGGTAACAATTCAAAATTGCCTGCAGTTAATATAGCCTTCTATGCTGCTCCCCCCCCCCGCGCTGTTCGTTGTCTTCTTCAACTATCTCCCCTCTTTTGGACTTAACATCCCAGCCTTACATAGAGGTACCACAGAAATGTCCTGCAAGCTGATGGATGACAGTTGCAGATGGGCAGGTATACGCTGTTGCCCATCTAGAAGGAAAGGGCCGTGACATCCAGGGCGATCCTTTGCCCTGTACTTTGTCACCTACTGGGACAGTCACACCACTGGGACAGTCCTTTGCCATGGCACTGGGGCTTCTTGCCCTGCTGAGAGATATTTTTTCTGTCCCCTCCCCCTTAATTGCATACCAATAACATCAGGGTGAGGTAAGAGAGCCGCTCAAGGAGGCATGGCTTTTGAAAGACTGTTGCTGTGGAATTGTGGGCAAGATGGGCCTGGGCGAGTGATATGAGGCACTTCTCATTCAGCAAACCACTGAAGGTAATGGGCTCCAAAGCAGTCACTTTTCTGGGGCTTGGTGCATGGCAGCTGTGAGGCTGCTTGCTGTGCCACTGCTCTGGAACTTCTTACTGGGGCTGCTTGCAATGCTAAGGCTCTAGGGCTCAGGACTTGCTTGCCATGCTGTCACAACAGTGGGACTTCTTGTCGCTTAAGGTTGAAGGAAAAGTAGTCTCTTGTGTTGGAAAAACCAAAGTTTAGGGCTTGGATTGGGGTGGTCCTCGCCTAATGACTGTTTGGGATTTGTTTTTACATTGGCAACAAGGACTGCCAGAATGAGTCACTTGCTTTTTCCTATTAAGGTTGTTAAGTGAGGACTTCCTATAATGTCTTTCAGCTGTTTGCACATTTTCAAATGTTGCTGTCCATTTTGCCCTTTTTTGTAAACCACTTGCTAAACAATGGATAAAGTGATAAAGTCACTTTAGTGATAAAGTCACTAAAAAGATGATACCTTTGATTATTTTATTTTACTCTTTCTACATGTGTAATTATACATTGTAGTATATCTTAAATCCGTTTGTGTATTTTCAAATATTTTGTATCTATATAAATACTATTTTAAGATATTACGTATCAATAAAGTTACAATGCAATTTTGAATATTTGGTCTTTAATATCAACTACGCTTTATCTTATGATTTACTGGATTACAAAAGTACAACTACAAACTCAAATAGACCAAATTAATCATTCATATTAATCTCACGAAAAAAATATAAACTGACTTCTCTGAAAATGCAAGACCTAAAATGAAGGTCCATGTGAGCTTTCATCTATATTTTATACATTATTTTATCCTACTCTTATGCTAATGTTTTATTTATAGTTTACATGGAACAATAAAAGTTATAAGGTAACTAGCAGAATGTGGGGGGGGGGGGAAACTACGAGTAGTGGGTAAGGGCAAAATAAACCATTCAAACATCTTAAAGGAAGTTGACAAATAGTCTCTCCTTGGTGCTAGACCTACCCAAGTCTTCTTTGAAAAAGCAATTAAGAGAATTATACTTTAACAAACAAGCATGCAACATTTTTGTTTTAAAAAAACACTGAATTTTTGAAAAAAGCCAGTTTGGTGTAGGACATAAGGTACAAGCCTAGAAACCTGGAGACTGTGAGTTCTAGTCCCATCTTCTTAGGCATAAAAGCCAGCTGGGTGATTTTTGGGCTAGTCACTTTCCCTCGGCTCAACCTATTTCACAGGGTTGTTGTTGGGAGGAAAATAGGAGGAAGGCGTATTTTATATCTTCGCCACCTTGAGTTACTTATAAAGTACTAAAGGTAGGATTAAAATATAATAAATAAATATGTACAGGGGCTATAAAAATATATATTTTTAAAGGCATTCGAGTACAAGCTAAAACAAAATGCAAAAGTGTGCTGATACAAAGATAGGACCTTATTGTGGAACAATATATCCAGCTTAATTGTTTAAACAGATATTGCAAAAAAAAAAAAATTTATCAGCTATACCTTTGCAAAGATTAGTGATTGTAGGAGATATTCCAGTCCATACCAATTTAAGCACAATTAAAAAATGACAAAAATTTGAGACAGACTGCAATATGGCAGTGGCAGAGTAATACAGGTAGTCCTCGATTTATGATCACAACTGAGCCCAAAATTTCCATTACTAAGCAAGACAGTTGTTAAGTGAGTTGTGCCTCATTTTACAACCTTTTTTTGCCACAGTTGGTAAACAAATCACTGCAGTTGTGAAGTGAATTATATGGTTGTTAAGCAAATCTGGCTTCCCCCATTGACTTTGCTTGTTGGAAGCCAGTTGGATGGCTTATAAATGGTGATCACATGACTTCAGAGCAGTGCAACTGTCATAAACATATACCAGTTGCCAAGCACCCAAATTGGAATGCATGAGTTTGATAATGCTGCCACGGTCATACAGTAAGTGTGTAAACCAGTCATAAGTCACTTTTTTCAGTGCCATTGTAACTTTGAACAGTCACTAAATGAATGGTTGTAAGACAAGGACTACCTGTAATAGTTAGGATTCTGTTGTGGGGCAACAGAGAAAACAATTTAGGCACCATTTCTACACTTTAGTTACAGATTATTTTTGTGAATTATTTACAGACCTAATTCAAATTTATTAAGCCAAGAAAAAGAATGTCTGAAAATCTAGAATAATTCAATATCAGTAAAATGAAAAAAGAAAAAAGATTGATGAATATAGTGTTTGTTTTCCAAGAAACAGCAAGGCAACATGCTTAACTACCAGAAAGCAAACAACACTGCTTAAGTTCATTGACTTAGGAAAACACTCTTTTATACTGCATAGGTCTAAAATAAATACTTTGGGGAAACAGAGAACAAGCTATTGTACCTTGGCTTCCATTTTCTTTCAGACAGAAACCGATAGAGCAAACATTCCTAAGGGCTTACCTTGCCTGTGTTTCTATAAAATTAATAACTGAGCTGTCAGTCAAGGCATATATAAATACAGTAATGCTTTCTCCTTTAGAAGCTCTCCTATTTACAAGAGCAGCCAGCCAAGATTCTGAAATGACTGCATGGTCTGTTGGCTTTGATCTCTTTTATACCCTACTCTCCCAGTATCTGTTAGTTTGCTATTTATGATACCTTTGTGTATTTAGGCATAAGTAAAGCCACTGTGAAAAGCCAGCACTTCTTAATGATGAAGAAGGTAAATACATCAGGTAGTGCAAAGGATTGAAAAAAAAACCACTCCAGATACAGTCATTTGTTAATGCAGGAGACTGATTGCATTATTTTTCTAATGTTAAAAAAATAAAGCTTAGCTGTGTTATTTAAGCATATAGTAGCTTCGTAGTTGTAGAAACATCCCTCAGTATTCTCTTTACCATCAGCAGAGAAGGCAGCATATGAAAGACAGGCTTAAGATACAGGAGGATCTGGACAGACTTGAACACTGGGCGCTATCTAACAAAATGAAATTCAATGGTGAAAAAAGTAAGGTTCTACATTTAGGCAAGAAAAATCAAATGTACAGGTATAGTATAGGGGGTACCTTGCTCAAGAGTAGTAACTGTGAGAGGGACCTCGGAGTCCTAGTGGGCAATCATTTAAATATGAGCCAGCAGTGTGCTGCAGCTGCCAAAAAAGCCAACACAGTGCTAGGCTGCATTAACAGAGGGATAGAATCAAGATCACGTGAAGTATTAATATCACTTTACAATGCCTTGGTAAGGCCACACTTGGAATACTGCATCCAGTTTTGGTCACCATGATGTAAAAAAGATGTTGAGACTCTAGAAAGAGTACAGAGAAGAGCAACAAAGATGATTAGGGGACTGGAGGCTAAAACATATAAGGAACGGTTGCTGGAATTGGGTATGTCTAGTTTAACGAAGAGAAGGACGAGGGGNGGGACATGATAGCAGTGTTCCAATATCTTAGGGGCTGCCACAAAGAAGAGGGAGTCAGGCTATTCTGCAAAGCGCCTGAAGGCAGGACAAGAAGCAACGGGTGGAAACTAACCAAAGAGAGAAGCAACCTAGAACTAAGGAGAAACTTCCTGACAGTTAGAACAATTAACCAGTGGAACAACCTGCCTCCAGAAGCGGTAAATGCGCCAACACTGGAAGTTTTTAAGAAGAAACTGGACAGCCATTTGTCTGAAATGGTATAGGGTTTCCTGCCTGAGCAGGAGGTTGGACTAGATGACCTCCGAGGTCCCTTCCAACTTTATCATTATTATTATTATTATAGCCTATAACTTCTTTAGAATATTAAACAAATAGACTAGAAGATGGAAACAAAATTCAAAATAATTATCATAGGTTAAGTGCTAAATGGAAAGATAACAAAAAATGCAAAGTTCTCAAATTTAGGGGTAAAAATCAAGGCACAGATGAACTTGACTTCATAATAAGATATATGAAAAAGCCTGGAATTATAAATCAGCAGTGTGACATGGCTGCCAAAAGACAAGAACCAAAATATTAGCCATTTCAGGGGAAATGCTAGTTCTGATATCTTCCACACTGCACAACTCCCAACTAAGTACTGTGTCAGGTTCTGCATACTACAATTTAAGAATTCCATTAAACTAGAATAGATAATAAGATGAATAACTAGGAACTGGTTAGAAATGAAGTCTGTGGAAAGATTGAAAAGAATTAGAAATTGGAATTGGAAAGAAAAGTCTTAACAAGAAGAGCAAATAAACAGGGAGATGAGGAGTTCCCCTTCAATGGATATGTTTATGTTATCATTTGTTGGCAATAGCTTTATTTGGATTTCTGAACTCAGCATGGGTTGGACACTAAATAGCCCATGTTTTCTCTATTTTAAAATATGTTAAGTAAATCTGCAATTTACAATGGTTTGGAAAGGCATCCTTTATATATCAATGAGAAATAGGCTAGTGGCATGAATTCTTGTAGAAGTCTAGGAGACATTTTACATTTCTAGTACTCTGCTTTGTTAAAAAAATATTTATATCAATATTCCCTAAAGGGAATCAACCTCTTAATGGAATGATAATCAAAGTAATATTCTGAAATAAATAATATCTACTTGAATAAGGTTTCCTTTGTTAGACAGCCTGGATGTTTCCATTTGTTTGGAATTTACAGAAATAAAATTCACTTTTATGAATCAGTTCCTCTTGCAGATTTCACAATTCCAAACTATTGCCACATTTAAAGTGACCAAACTAGCTATATAAAATGCAATCTAAATTCAAGATGAAGATGAAAACAAAGGCTGTCTAAGGAAACCAAACAAAACATAGTTGCTGTAGGTGCACTGCATTTGTTTTATTAAAAAATGTATCAAGGGAGACATCTAGTGGTTTTAAAATACAGAGGTGGAAAGCAATAAAGTTTTCTTCAGCAGTGATTTTAGGCAAAGAATCAATTGTCAAAGATCAATTTAAAATAGTGTCAATGCATTTGTTACATAAAGAGCTCATACATTCCAGTAGGTTCTGGTTATTTCTCAAAAACATTCTGTATTTGTTAAGTGTGCAATGTTTGGCACAATTCTGCATGAGAGATAATAATGAGCCAAATCTGGAACGTATAGTGTGGCTATATGCTAGGAAAGAAATAAGCAGCTGAGATTTCTGATTTTCAGCAAGACACCGAGAAATGTATAAAAATGAAAGAAAATAGACTGTATATTTCTTGTGTCAGAAAAAGCAAATGATAAAGTGAATAGGCTTGAACTAAGCAATGTTTTGCAAAAATGTGGAATTGAAGATAGTTGCTAGATAAATCAGTACATAAATACTGATATATAATGGAACTAAAACATGTGTGACAATAAATAGAATGATTTGTGAAAAGTTCAAGAATGACCAAGAAGACATAGATTTCAGATGGAGATTCAGAGGATTTTCTTTTCAGATGATTCAGATAATTTTTTGAATGCATTATATGCAACATAAGCTAAATGCTTGTGACAAAAATGATAAACCTGTTTTTTGAGACAGGTGTTTCCAAGAATAACTGATGCCAAGATTAAGGAAGACATTTTTGTTGGTCCACAAATCAGATATGTCAACAATGGCAAGTGCTTTGAAGGTCTGTTAGTGGAGCCAGAGAAAATTGCCTGGAAAGCAATTCAAGGATGTCATTGAGAATTTTCTTGGCACCAATTTTCAGAGCACCAAACTACATCTGGCTGATTAACAAACTTCTTATACCATACAAGACCATGAAGTGCAATGTGTCATTGAAGATTCATTTTCTGCATGCACGCTTGAACTTCTTTCGCAAAAATCTAGATATAGTCAGTGATGAACATAGTGAAAAGTTTCACCAGGACACAATGGAAAAACAGTAACGGGACAACTGGAATCCATCAGTGTTGACTGACTATTGCTGGACACTACAGTGAGATGCATCAAACACCAAGTACAAACTAAAATCAGCAGCAAAACATTTAGCTCTGTTGAATTCATGCAGCATTTTGAAAACTTTATGCAATTAAATATACTGTAGTCATTAAAAGTTAATTTCATATTTCTTAAGATACCTATGTAACACAGACATTCTGAAGTTATACTTGTGTTCAGTTTGAAAGAATCTGTCATACTCACCGAAAGTTTTGAGAAATAAATATTTCTGAAAAAAATTGTTGTCTGATGTAATTAAAGAGTATAATCAATACATCAGAATATATGTAATTCTTAGGATCATTTTTGAAAAAAGACTCCATATCGTTTGGTAACATTATGTTTCACATATAAATTTATATGTAATCAAAGTTTATAAATTTGTTCTTAACTATGATATATTTTAGAGAAGTATTTCTTACTGAAATGAACATACCTGTTTTTCTTTGAGCTCTCATCCTTTCCTCTCTTAACTCCAAATATTCTTGTAATGAGAGTGCTAAAGAGAAGCGTAGATGAATTTCTCACCTAATATATTAAGCAACACAGCAAATATTAAGATATTTGTATTCAGTTTTT
>NW_015386505.1:15308-17145 GCF_001527695.2 Protobothrops mucrosquamatus | reverse complement strand
TTACATTACAATACAAGATGCAATTTGCAACTCCCAAGCAGGGGAAGGGGGATTACTTAATCTGGACCAGTTATCAAGGCATACCCGATGATTCTCCTATCTTTGAGTACTATTCTTTAAATACGTACTAGCTTACAGATGTACAATCTCCTGGCCTTCTGCAAAGGAGTCCAAACTTGGTCCTCTGACCTTGCATGGGAGGCACAAAGAACCACACAACTGTGAGGCTGGCTGGCCCCATGAGAAACCTTCCACCTGTATTAATTAATGCTAAATGCCCATTTTGAATTTTTTTACCTTCTTGAAATTTTATGTTATAATTTTAAGTTTTTAAATCTTAAATTAATTTTAATAATTTAATGTTAATTTTATACATTCTTTATATATTGATTATATTGTATATCAACCAGAGACCCTCTCTGAGGGAGATAGGCAGTTCAGAAATATGATTGATTGATTGATTGATTGATTGATTGATTGATTGATTGATTGATTGAGGAGGGAGGGAGGGAGGGAGGGAGGGAGGAAGGAAGGAAGGAAGGAAGGAAGGAAGGAAGGAAGGAAGGAAGGAAGGAAGGAAGGAAGGAAGGAAGGAAGGAAGGAAGGAAGGAAGGAAGAAGCCTAATAAGAATAGTATACAGTTTTTTGTCCTGTGGGTTCTTAGCTATCTGAAGACATTTCCTGTTGTCTGATTTCTTTACTTACTACACTGGATTTTGTAATATTTGGAGCATGGAGCTTTACTACAAAATATCATCTTTTATACAGAAATACAATATTTATATTTCGTTCTGTTTTATATTACAATTTTATCACTACTTTATAATACATCTGGGTAGATCTCTCTCAGGTTGCTCATTACAACTCATTGTGAATAGTAGAGATTAAATCTTTATAAAAGGGAATGGAGGTTTTTACATCAAAGTACATATGTAATCCAGAATCACAAGCTTCTCTTTCCCTGTAGTTAAAAGATCAAAGTTTCGGGACCATCAAAAAAATGAAAATCTGTTTCTGATGCCCTGGAATGGTCTTCTGGCCTCTAATGTGTCATGAAGGTTTCAGATAAATTAACTTGTAAAAGTTCCTTTAACCCCTGTGGATTTTTTTTCTTTAATTCCAAATAAAATGGGAAAAATACACCAATTCAACTGAATGCTCAGCTGATAACTAGGGAAAATGTCAAGGCACTGACCAATCAAAGGACCTTGGGAGAAAAAATATGGATTTTTTCCATTTAAATAGCAAATCAAAGCAGTACAATTTCATTTCATTTTTTCTCAAATAAAACTCTATTGAATAAGAACTTCTCATCAGAATTTAAGAACCTTTTAGCAATACTACAAACATTTGGGGCAATGACAAAAGAAATCATATAGACGTTTTAAGTTTATGGTAAAGTACAATTAACTCATATTGGACCGGATATTCAAACTTCTTCACTGTTTACTATAGGGCAGGTAGTGCAAAATAAAACCAAACTATATGTTGCATTTATTTACTTTTGGGACTGTTGATTCAGCAATATTTGATTAGAATAACATTCTAATATAAATGCAAGATTTTCCTGAAATAGTTTTCAAATCTGTCAATATCCCAGTTACTTGTAGTATCAATCAATATCTGATGTACTGCGGGGCTTCCTGTGGCGAGGCGCCGCCGAAGGAGGCTTTTTCCTGAGCCTCCAGCCCGGGACTGCGTCAAAGCCGTCAAAACAGCGCGGATCAGCTGTTTTGCGGCTCGGAACTTTCTCCCCGGGCGAAGGGGAGAAAGTGAGTTTGGCTGGGATAGGGGTTGAGTTCCCTAGTCCCCCCAGGAGCGTTCCTGGGGGGATTTA
>NW_015386505.1:0-12998 GCF_001527695.2 Protobothrops mucrosquamatus | reverse complement strand
AAAGTACAGGAAGATTTGATGGAGCAACCTGTTGTGGATTTGCCTGGGGCCATGTCGTCATTATCTGTAGAAGATCCTCAGAAGGAGCAAAGGATGACCCGTGCTGCTTATAGGCGTAAAGAGAGACAGCAACAAAAAGAAACAGTTTCTATAACTTTTCCACAACCTTCGGAGCCAGTGAGCGGGGCGAGGCCAAAGAGTGCATGCAAGGAATGTTTAACAAGCTTTGTAAGCCAAAAGATGGATAAATGCTGGAAATGAGACTTTATTATGGAAATGGAACAACTTAGTTTATATGTTTGTAAAGAACTGTTTGTTCTTGTTCTTTTCTTTTTTTCTGAAAGAGGTAAAAAATTAAGACTGGGATTTTATTTTTATTCCAGCTGTGTAGCAGGAGGTATTGACTTAAGATTTTATTGAAAGTATAGATTGGAGAGGGAAGAAAGTGAAGGGAAAATTTAAGTGTAAAATGTAAGGGGAAAAAATATGTAAGCTTAAATGTTGAAGGTGGATAGATTATATTAGATGTATGGAGTGATTAAATGATATATAGTTTTTGAGTAGATGTATTGGCTTTTAATTAATTTTAATTAATTTAATTGCCTTATTAGAGTTAAAGTAGGTATATATTGCTAGTATTATATTTGTTTAGCTAAATTGTAAGTTAGATTTGGAATGATTTGTTTTAGTCCTGTATTTGATTCCGGGAAGCTCAGGGGGGGGGAAGGGGGTTAGAAGTATTAAAATAAAAATTGATGTATTCATATGTTATAATTGTATTGATAAGAGGAAACGCTCGGTTGGTATCCCGGCTTGCACTCAATGAGGTGGTCAGGAAGAGGGGGGATGTAGAAAGGGGAAGGAGGAGAGGTTGTGGGTTAGAGGTAGGAAGGAAAGGTAAGTGGATGAGGGCGGAGGCAGGTCGGGAACTGTTGAGCGTTTCTGATAATGTATTGAATTGGATTGTTTTTCTTTGTGTATGTTTGTGTTATAAATGCATCATATTACTTATTGTTTAATTATAAAAATTAATAACATTTTCTTATAAAAAAAAATCTGATGTACTGTAAATGATACTATTTTAGATCTGACAAGAAAGCCATATTCTGTAGTTCAACTATGTAAAAGAAGATTTAATTGCTTAATATTGATAATGTGATTCTTTTACCCCTCAGATTGGCAGTAGTAGTTTATAACTGGCCTTGGATAATTATTGTGAAGGTAAGTAACTAAATATAAAAAAGCAGATGTTAAAAGTTACAAACTGAACATAACTGAAGACAACAGCCTCATTCATTGAACAAATGCCCATGTATTGTTATCTACGCCAAAGCACCTGAAGGAAGGACAAGAAACAATGGATGGAAACTGATCAGAGAGAGAAGCAACCTAGAACTAAGGAGAAATTTCCTGACAGTTAGAACAATTAATCAGTGGAACAACCTGCCTCCAGAAGTTGTGAATATTCCAACACTGGAAGTTTTAAAAAAGAGACTGGACAGCCATTTGTCTGAAATGGTATATGGTTTCCTGCCTGAGCAAGGGATTGGACTAGAAGACCTCCAAGGTCCCTTTCAATTTTAGAAGTAGTAGTAGTAGTAATAGTAGTAGTAGTAGTAGCAGTAGTAGTATTTGCCTCATCTGACAATCAGTTTGCTCAATATAAAACATTGAAGGTAAATGATGCTACTAAAGGAGGTTGTCGTGCAGGAATACAAACTAATTTGAGGGATAATCCACATGGAGCTCCATTTCCATCTGTCCTGTTTGCCATCATTCGCTCCCTAGAGACTAAAATGGAAGATCTGTAACTTGAGCTGGCCACGAACAAGGAGTGTATATCGGAGGTGGTGACTCTTTGAGACGAATGCAACGAAATTTCATTTTGATGTATGCCGATTGGTGTACTTTCAAAGTGACAATAAAGTTGTTGTTGTTATTATTATTATTATTAAATGCAATCAGTCCTTCAATAATTAAAGCAAGAATAGTTCTTCATTTCTGTATAGTGCTAAAAGCTAGGATATGCATATCTTGTTGACAAGGACTCCTTTTAAAATACATATTTAAGACCAATTTTAATACATTGCCTTCTCTCTATTCTGAAATAGGCATACTTCAAATCAAAATCAAGTTTCTTTATGAGAATGTTTAATTTTGCTCTCAAATTACAATCACCTTGAGATAATAGACTATCTGAATTGTCTTCAGATATGAAGGACATGTGCAAGAAAAGTACAACATGTTTTCGAGGTCTGGGCTCTCAAAGTTTGTTTTTTATATTAGTCTTTTTTCATTTTAAATCATTTTACAGAAAAAAAACAATTATATAAAATTCAGCTAGATGATACAGCTATCCAAAGTAGCCTACACTACCTAATGAAAAGACTGCTCTATGGCAATAGTGTAATGCAAAACAAATTTGAATGTAAAAATTATATTAAAAGTATTTCTCCCTTTACAGGAATTTTTTGATATAATTAAGAAGGCAGCAAGTGCCTTCAGCTGTACAAGATGTATAAGTTATTTGTAATCTTTGTCAATGCCCTTATAGTTAAGAGTGCTGAAGAGGATATTGCTCGTTATTTTCTAAAATTTGTCCAGCAGTTCATATAAAATATTTAATCTCAATCCTCCTGAAAATAAGTACTGGATTGATTTCAGAAGTTCCACTTCCTTGCACTAATAGTAAAACAATAGAAACATTTATTTGCTCTAATAGTAAGACAATCCTTATGGCTGTGAAAAGACTTCCTTGAGCATATGTTTAAAACAGTGGCATTTTCTGGTTAATTTTTATAACTAAATATATTTTATGTTTAGAACAGTCTCTGATTCTTTTGTCAGATTTCTTATTTGACCGATAATCTGGGGGTTTTGTGTGTGTTAGGGTTAGGGTTAGGTTTATAAACTTCTTAACTGTAATTTCAGTTGTATGCATTTTCATCTTATTAATAGCTTATGGTAAAGCACAACATCTATGACTATATTTTAATAACTCCCTAAAATATCTTGGCATACTGATCCACTATATTTCCATCTGTTTTTAATAAATTGTTGACATTAGGGGTCTGATGCTTTCAGCAACCTATAGTGCATAATAGTCCCATATGAAGTAAATTGTAGAATAAAGATTGTGAATATAAATAACGTGATCTCATTTAGACCATATATGAAAACATCTGGCCATGTAGTCTCCATATGAAGGCCTGCAAGAACTCACTGGAAGTTATATCCTGCACTTTCAGAGAACAGCACTCAAATCTAGCAAGGAAGAGACTGCTCCCTTTCTCCATGGCCATAATGTATTTTTCTCTTATGTTTAACAGTACAACCCCTTTCTGAATTAACTGAGAAAAACATAATCTGTTCATAGAAAAGATGTCACATTTCTTCTTGAATTGCCAGTTCATTTGCATTATTTTACATGCATAGAGAAGTAGGCAGCTCCTTTCTCTATGGACATAGAGCTATGTATAAGTAGTGTACATGTCTGTGAATATACAGAATATATGACACAGAGAAATGTTTATGGCCTGCATGCAACTTAATATGATTCTGAAATGCCAGTGAAACCAGTCAAAAAATATTCTCTTATTTTAGACCAAGAGATTACTACTGGCTACAATTTTTGTTTTAATTGGCTCAGTAACATTTGAAGATATAACAATTTTTTAAAAGTACCTGGATTTTAATTTCAACATATCACTTAGAAGCTGTATTCTCTGTCATAAAATAATTTTTTTCAGTCAAATAAATGTTTAGCCTTTAGTATAAAAACACTAAATAAAAATCAAATGAAAAGTTAGTGGATATAATAGCCAATTTTAGTAGTTTTACACGTTTCATAGCATGTGTCCTATGAAAGCAGGTTAGCTCTATACTTACTGTAGCATACCTTCTATCTAATTTTTAAAAAATAATTTATTAAAAAAATCAGACATTATAAAGTTATAGAAAACCATAATCCCTGGTCTGGTCACCATTAATACAATGCTTTCAAACTTAATATACTATAAGTAAAGGATCAACTTACTGCCCAGACAGAAGAAGTAAAACCTAATATTGCTGCTTGCATTCCATCTGCCACATAAGGAATGATATTTTCACCTAAGCGGGTATCCTTGAATAAAGCTCTCAAGATATTTAATGCATGAACCTGGGGAAGGAGGGAAAGTTAACATAAGAACTTTAGTTGAAATGTATCATAAAATTATGTATGCCAACTTTATTACAAAAAAACCCCAAATACAAATGGGGTACAAGTCCTAATCAGTACCCTCCTATATCTCACAATCATTCCACAGTACCTGTAATTTAAGGCCCTTGATATTTAGATTTGGCTCCCAAAAGTCTGCCCTCAATTTAATTAAAATTGGATAGAAGATGAGCAATTCTAAGCATAGAAGAAGGAATCATATCAAATTTAAATTCTGCTCACAGCCTCGTCCTCTGAATTAACAGAGAAAGAGATATGAAGATAGAGAGATGCATTACCTGAGAAATTATACTTGCGAGCATATCTGAAGGTAAAGCCAAGTTTATCAAACTTTTCATCGTCATTTTTAGTAGACTTGCTTTACCTTTCTTTGGTTCTGAAGCTAATAAGGCCTGGAATAAAAAAAGAAATAAAATAAAATGATATAATATATATTTCTCACTTTTATTACATTTAAACATGACAACTTGGAAATACCAAATATAAGCTTCAGGAGTAGCAAAAGAACATTTAAACATTTCAATCAAGCAAAATGTAGAATTGTGATTTGCATTTCAGTGTCATGCTTATGCAGAATTCTCATGCAGTTTCTTTTTAGGAAATTGAAGCAATTCATTAAAAAATTAAAAAGTTCTTTAAATCTATTATATTTAGGACAAAGGAAATAGAAAATTGTAGGGGAAAAAATGTATCACCAACTCCATAAATGCTCATGTTGTTTACAGAGATTAATGAAAAAATATAGCAATTAGAGACTGTTCAACATTTCAGCCGTAAAAGTGGCATCAAAATAGTAATTGACTCAAATACTAAATGGAAAAACAAAGCTTGGAAGAAGCAGGCAAGTACACTATGAGAGAATCTACAAATTAGTCTTTGTGTATGTGTTCACATGTGCTTTACATTTTAGCATCTTTGATACTATTTCTCATTTCAGAGAACAAGTTTCCAAAATCCATGAGCAAATAAAATGATAATAACCTAAGAGCAATTCTCTAATATAATTCTGAATTTCTTCTATCTTTAGTGTTATGATTATCTTTAAAACAGACTTGGAACATAGAAAATGTAAGACTGATACAATGCTAAAGGGATCTTTTCTTTATTCTCTTTCTGCATACACTATACCAAATATGCTTCAGAAGGGCCGTCATCCTATAACAGCAGCTTTGCGGAAACACCCTCCTTTTGGACTCTGCAGTACATTTATATGAACATATGTGTTGGATTTAACTAAAGTGTGAGGGTTGAATATTAAAAGTATCTTCTCATCATGACCAGGCCTTCCTTCTAGATTCTTTGTTCTTTTATTTTACATTGTAGCATATATAGTATTTTGTATTTCATTTAATTTGCATTTCATTCTTTAGTCTCCATATAGCTTCCTCCTTCCGTTATGTATTCAAGATGGACAGTGATTAATATTTATATGTTACTTGTATGTAAGGGTGTAGGTTTATACATATGTTGTATATGAGAGGAAGCAACTAAATTTCATTTTTAATGTGTGCCATTGTGCCCACAGGAAAAAATGACAATAAAGGTTATCTAATATAATCTAATCCATATAGATCACTTAAGTCCATAACTATAATGATCAGAATCAATTATAGTTTTGTGTTCTCTGAAGATTTTTTAAACTTTATTTGTGTTTCAAAGATCTTTAATTAGAAGTGAATGGTATGTATGTAGTTATCAAGTTGTACATTGCTTAAATTAGAATTGTATTAGGCATTAGTCTTGAATTCAAGTCGTTCTCCTAAATCATATTTGTAAACAATATGTAGGACTATAAAGCAAATACAATATTTGACAAAAAATGCCCATTTTGTGGGCAGAAAGATATAGCTGTATTTCATCTAAAATATTACTAATAACAACTCAAAGTTCTAACAGAATAAGAGAATTGGAAGACATTCTAATACCATTAGATTAGAATAATCCAACCAAAAATTTCTTAGTATTTAACTAACAATACACTGTGCGCTTCTCAAATGATTCAGTCCAGAAACTGTGGTCATATCAAGATCAAATACATATGGTACCTGTATATAGAAAGGAATTCCAGCACTGCGTCTGGTGACACACAGTTTAGATGAAGGATCACTAGATTTAATTTCTTCCAGGACATTGTATAACCATTGCTGTGGCAATTTGTGTAAATCTTCATTATTACACCTATTAAGAGTAGGAAAACAAACCTATTAAGAGTAGGGCATGCTAGAAAGCAAAACTGAAGAAATGTGCTACAAAATGTTTAATATTTTGATGCAGAAGATCTAATATTTTGGAAGAATTGGATAAGTGAAGGAAAGTCATTAGTTTTCAAAAAGGATTATTTCAAATACACCAGACAAGAATTCCTTTGGCATTGCCCAACACGATGTTTCTTATTTTTATAAATCTGCATTATTAAAGAGCATCAGGTGACAGCAATTTTGTCCCCATTGTTGCTATTCTCTTACAATATATATTTTTCTTTAATAGCTAATTGGTAAAATCTAAAAATTCAGGACAGTGTATTTTGGAATGGCCAAATGTCCTTTCCTAATACAAGAGAAGGGAGTCCTTCATAACAAACTATGCTGTAATATGCAGCAATACATAATCACACTGAAAATACGCCTTCATTCTGTAAAGTTTCACTGCTCCTATGTTTTCTTCCAATGGAAATCTTTCAATTGAGCATCTCTGGATTTCTCTTTTGTAATTTGTCATTTGTTTATTTACTTACAGAATATATATATGGCTACCTATCTCATATAATGATCCTAGGCAGCTCATAACCATGAGTAAAAACAGAGTTAAAACAAAATCACCATTTTCTCCCCACACCCGATACCAGACCAAACAGGCTCCCAGTTACATCCTCATGCTAGCCTAATCCTTGTGTGGGAAGATCCAGGTCTTCATGTTCATTATACATTTTCCTGTGTGCTTCCTAACGATTCCCCCAGTGTTTCTCAACTTTAATAAAATGTATAGACTTCAACTCCCAGAATTCCCATGTAAGCATACTAGATGGGAAATTCTGACGGTTAAAGTCCATGCATCTTAAAGTTGCCAAGGATAAGAAATATTGCTTGCTGGATAACAACGGAACCTTAAAGACTTACAATGTTTTTCTTTCCCATCTTATATCATAATCAAGGCAGTTTATAAATTTCTATTTATTTATTAAATGTATATGCCACCCATCTCACTATCCAAAGCTAATCTTCTTTTGTCTTAAGGGCTTCTGCATACTTTTTCAAGGTTATTTATGCATTTCTCTACAATGTTGGACTTAGCCTGTCTTCCTGAAAAATAGATTATGGCAATAAATTAATTTTCTACAGAAAGTGGCAGCACTGCCTTATTACTGCCCTTTTCTAAGTTCCCCCAAACAGTTTGTATTACACACTTTTTGCTTTTTATCAATCTTTAACTTACTGGAGAGTACATGAATCAATAGACCTCTTGAAATACTAGAAAAACAGAAATATAATTTATATCTGTGCATGGGACTTATTACTCCTCTCTTACCATGGAAAGTAATCAAGACAGTACTTTGGCAGAAAAAATAGTAATAATTAAAATACAATTATTTAAAAGAGCTTAAAATAGTGCTCCAACCTCAGCCAGAAGTTCTTTACATGTCAATATTCTACCCAAATAAAATTTAAATTCCTGGAAGAAGCCATGGGAAAAAAAATCCTGGTGATGAGTGTGGGACCAATAAAAGAGTGTTTGATTTAAGTCAGCAAAATGAAGAGGGAAGAGGTGAAAAATGAGCTATATTTTCTATGTTTCAATGTAGACTTTGACCCAAATCTATTATTTTTTCAGATATTTCTTCAAATATGGATGGGGAACCAGTTATTGATAAACTGTAAAACTCATAAATAAGCAGTACATATAATAACTAGACTAATGGGAGAAAATAGCCGACGCCATCTGGGGAACCAACCACCATACACTAATAAGAAATGTCTATTAAGAAGTATTTTTTTCTTGCCTTTTTGCCTTATCTTTACACTACTAACATGAATAAAATTCATGAAAACTGATTTTTTTCAGATGGCCTTTGAAAAGTAATTACTGATGCCGTAATTAACAGTTTTGGTTTATTGCTTAATTTACTTTGAATATTGCTGTTCACAATGATTTATTCATCAGCTAACTATGTTTTAAAATAAGATTTTGCAGATTATATAAATGAGTTCCTCATTAAATCTGATACGGGCTTGGACTCTTTTAATCTAGAAAGATACATGAGGAACTTCTCCTGGATTTTAAATAAACCAGAGCTATGTGATATCAACTAACAACATTCTACTAACATTCCTGCTGAGTTCTCCTCTATCTTGAGACTTTACATTTCAAATGTTTCTTTGAAAAAACTGCAGAAATGGCAACCAGAATTCCCAAAGAATGTAACATGAAAGAAAATACAACCAAGCTACCACACAGTTGAAACTAAGTTGCTGCACTTATCTTTGAACAAACATTTTAATTCCTGCTGGGATTAACAGAAAGACAAAAATATACTGGAATGAAATCTGACAGACCCCTAACATTGTAACATGGTAGTGCTTTGATAATGCCAGAAGTAATTTAATCTTGTTCAATTATCCATTAACTTGAACATTTTGGTGCAAGCAAAATTTTGGTTGTCCTGAAGTAATAAAAATATTAAGAACTATTGACTTTAAAAACAAAAAAAGACTACTCCCTTTAATTTGGCAACTGTGCAACACTCTAGACTGGCTCAAAAATTATTTCCATGGGAAATAACAAGTTTCCCTAAAAATCTTTAAAAATAACATGCTAGTCACAGATCCAAGCATGACTTTACCCAACTTAAGAGTCCAAGCCCATATCAGATTTAATAAGCAACTTGTTTATATAATCTGCAAAACCTCTCTTGAAAACATAGTTTGCTGATGTATAAATCGTTGTGGTTCCAATTCAACAAATACTCATTGTGGTTTCTCAGACTATTTTAACTGGCAAGCGGAAAATTCAGTCGCCTACATATTCGAAATACTTTCTCTGATCATTTTCAATGAATACAATAAATGTTCCACACAATCTGCATCCTTCCACCCCACCCAAGTATAGCAGGCTAAAAATAATGTAGTAGACTCCTTGCTTCAACTTAAACTTTGCTGTGTAATTATTTGAAATATAATGGTACATATTGAAATTACATTTGAATTACAAATTCAAATTACATTTGAAATATACTGGTTAACCAAAGAAATATCAAAGTTTAATTCTATTGTACACCAACAATAATCTCCTTCTGCAATTCCTCACTGATATATTTAACTTTATATCCTCTAACACTATCTCCCCCTTAGAAAACTATCAGAGTGAATCTTGCACAAAGTATAGTACAAAAACACAAATGCCCCCTAATTGCATCTTGAGCCAAGAAATAAACATATGCAGACAAACTCTGCACCAAGTGGAAGATCAAACAGGTTGCTGACAAACCTAGCAGACAACTCTGTCTCCCCAAAAGTAGAAAACATAACTAGGGGATCAACCATATTGGACTTAATTCTCACTAACAGAGATGAAATGATAGGTGTTGAAGTCACAGGTACCTTGGGAGGGGGGAGTGATCATGCAATATTGGAATTCAACATTATGGAAGCACAAGCAATAGAACAAAGTAAAACTAGAATCTTAGACTTTAAAAGAGCTAATTTCAATAAACTTAGAGCTTGGGAAAGATTATATGGATGAGAATCCTCAAGAGGAAAACAACCTAAGAAGCTTGGGAAACGTTGAAAATTAAGATTATGAAAGCCCAGTCAGTCTAGCACAATATCGATGAAGAAGAAAAATAACAACTCTCAAAAGAAACCAGCATGGCTGCATAAAGAACTCTCTCATAAATTGAAAGACAAAAAGTATAAAAAGTATAAAAAGTGGAAAGAGGGGCACATAACTAAGGCAGAATATCAACAAATAGCCCGAGCCCACAAAGATGAAGTGAGGAAAGCTAAGGCTCAAAATGAACTAAGGCTTCTGGCAAAAGTCAAAAATAACAAAAAAAGCTTCTTTCAACATGTAAAAAACAAGAAAAAAAGTCAAGGAAACAATTGGTCCATTAATGGGAGAAAGTAGCAAGAAGGTGACAAGCAACAGGGAGAAAGTAGAACTGCTTAACTTATTTTTGCATCTGTCTTTACACAAAAGGAAAAAACAGTCCAACCTATCAAAAACCGTACCATAAAAACAGATTAGGAATACAAGTCAAAATAGGCAAGAAAATGGGAAGTGAGCACCTGTCCACCCTGGAGGAGTTCAAATTACCAGGACCAGATGGATTACACCCCAAGGTTCTGAAGGAACTGGCAGATGTGATCTCAGAACCACTGAACTATAACTTTCAAAGATCCTGGAGCACCAAGGAACTACCAGAGGACTGGAAAAGAGCTGATGTACTTCCCATCTTTAAAAAAGGAAAAAAATAGATCCAGGAAACTACAGATCTATCAGCCTGACCTTAATAGCTGGGAAGATTCTGAAAAAGATAAACAAGCAATGAATCAGCGAACACCCTAGAGGCAAACAAAGTCATAACTAAAAGCCAACATGGGTTTGTCAAAAACAGATCATGCCAGGCAAATTTTATTGTATTCTTTGACAAAGTGACAAATTTAATAGACCAGAGGAATGCTATGGATATAATTTACTTGGACTTGAGTAAGGCATTGATTAAGTAGACCACAACCTACTACTTGATAAGATAGAAAAATGTGGGTTAGACAGCATCACCACCAGATGGATTCATAGGTTGACCAACCACACTCAACATGTAGTCTACATGGAGGGAAGTATGCAGTGGGGTACCTCAAGGCTGTTTTAGGACCAGTACTCTTCAACATCTTCATCAATGATTTGCATGAGGGGATAAAACTCATCAAATTTGCAGACAACACCACACTGGCAGCAATAGCCAACACTCCAGAAGACAGGCTTAAGATACAGAAGGATTTTGACAGACTTGAACATTGGGTGCTATCTAGCAAAATGAAATTCAATAGTGAAAAAATAAGGTTCTACATTTAGGCAAGAAAAACCAAATGCACAGGTATAGTATAAGTGGTACCTGGCTCAATAATAGTAACTGTGAGAGGGATCATGAAGTCCTAGTGGACAATCACTTAAATATGAGCCAGCAGTGTGCTATAGCTGCCAAAAAAAGCAACACAGTTCTAGGCTGCATTAACAGAGAGATAAAATCAAGATCACATGAAGTTTAATACCACTTTATAATGGTGAAATTGACCGGTTCTATGAAGCCCTACAGCACCTTGCAGAATCAACACCAAAAAATGATGTCCTTATCATCATGGGGGTTTGGAATGCTAAAGTAGGAAGCCAAAATATAACCGGAATAACAGGCAAGTTTGGCCTTGGAATACAAAATGAAGCAGGGCACAAGCTGATAGAATTTTGTCAAGAGAATACGATGGTCATAGCACAATGGCACTCTTTTCCAACAACCCAAAGACGGCTCTACACATGGACATCACCAGACGGTCAACACAGAAATCAGATTGACTATGTGCTCTGCAGCCAAAGATGGAGAAGCTCTACACAGTCAGTAAAAACAAGACCAGGAGCTGACTGTGGCTCAGATCATGAGCTTCTCGTTGCAAAATTTAGGCTTAAATTGAACAAAGTAGGGAAAAACACTAGGCCACTCAGGTATGAACTAAATCATATCCCTGATGAATATACAGTAGAGGTGACAAATAGATTTAAGGAATTAGATCTGATAGACAGAGTGCCTGAAGAACTATGGACGGAGGTTTGCAACATTGTACAAGAGGTAGCAACTAAAACCATCCCAAAGAAAAAGAAATGCAAGAAAGCAAAATGGCTGTCTGAAGAAGCTTTGCAAATAGCTGAGGAAAGAAGGGAAGCGAAAGGCAAGGGAGAAAAAGAAAGATACACCCAATTGAATGCAGAATTCCAGAGAACAGCTAGAAGAGATAAGAATGCCCTCTTAAATGAACACTGCAAACAAATAGAAGAAAACAATAGAATAGGGAGAACCAGAGATCTCTTCAAGAAAACTGGAGATATGAAAGGAACGTTTCATGCAAAGATGGGCATGATAAAGGACCAAAATGGCAGGGACCTAAAAGAGGCAGAAGAGATTAAGAAGAGATGGCAAAATTACACAGAAGAACTATATGAGAACGAGCTTAGCGTCCCTGATAACCACGATGGGATGATCACTGACCTCAAGCCAGAAATCCTAGAATGTGAAGTGAAATGGGCCTTAGGAAAGCTGAGCAACAACAAAGCTAGTGGAGGTGACAGTATTCCAGCTGAGCTATTCAAAATCTTAAAAGACGATGCAGTAAAAGTGCTACACTCAATTTGCCAGCAAATTTGGAAAACTCAACAGTGGCCACAGGATTGGAAAAGGTCTGTTTACATTCCAATTCCAAAGAAAGGCAATGCCAAAGAATGTTCAAACTATCGCACCATTGCACTCATTTCACATGCAAGTAAAGTTATGCTTAAAATCCTACAAATTAGACTCCAGCAGTATGTGGATCGAGAACTTTCAGAAGTACAGGCAGGATTTCGAAGAGGCAGAGGAACTAGAGATCAAATTGCCAACATACGCTGGATCATGGAGAAAGCTAGGGAGTTCCAGAAAAACATCTACTTCTGCTTCATTGACTATGCTAAAGCCTTTGATTGTGTGGATCACAACAAATTGTGGCAAGTTCTTAAAGAGATGGGAGTACCAGACCATCTT
>NW_015386504.1:535219-569579 GCF_001527695.2 Protobothrops mucrosquamatus | reverse complement strand
GTGTTTTTAAGAAAGCCAAACTGTTAATCCTTATTAGAATCTTACCTTCACCTTTAAGATGTAAATTGAGATGGAAAGAAAAGTAACCTTCAACCTTTATTTTACAACTTACAGAAGAAGATGCACACCTAATTGTATTCTGCACACACTTTGATTTGTTGGTTGTCTTGTTCATTTCAAAAAGCGCCAGATGAACACGAAGAGGGAGTTATGGTGGCTTACTACAATCTCTTTGGGGACATCTTTTCACATATTCCCACTGAACTTTATCCCACCAGAGGAGCAACTGAAGAGCATTTGAAACTTAAGAAATGGTTCTTTTCATCCTTTGGCTTAGAGAACCGATTTGTTCTTTTTTTCAAAAGTTTCTCCAAACCTCTTGCTTTTGGATGTAAAAGCAGCAGGGAGGATAAAAAAAAAGTTATTATTGTTCCTTGGAGATTAGGAAACTGGAAAAGGCTGCATTGATGTGAATGAACACATTATGCCTTTGTTGTTTTGACTAAGGAGAAAAAGGCTTATGAATTTTAATTTTTTTTAGAAAAAATCTTGATTTGCAAGCATTTATAAAGACATTGTTCAACGTGTTTTTTTAACTGTAACAAATCATAAAGTATTTCTTGAGGGCATTCTTTTTTTCCTCTCTCCATGGGGCTTATTTTTTATTTATCTCATCAAGTGGAAAGCAGATTTTAAAAATTTAGGGGAAAAAATACTACTAAAGTCTAATTGCAGCAGCAAGTGTTTAGTCAAAGACATCTTTGGGCAACTTCAATAATAAGCTTATAATCTTGCCTCAGAGATCCCATTCTGCTGAGGACTGTGTGACCACAGTATCCTGAGAAAGCATGCTATATATGCAGCATGACTTACTGTACTAGATAAATCTCAAGCACCAGTTTAGACGGAGCATTCTTAATAAGGATCCATAGATACTTGCCAGTATTACATTAACGGATTGCCCAGGCACATGAAATTGGAATTAGAGACTGCCATGCTGTTGTGAAGGGGCCATGGCTTATGGGACATGCTATACAGAATTACTATGTCCACTCATCCTCTCTCCAGCTAAAATGCTTCATCAGTGGTGTTGGTGCCCTTATGTGTTGGGAATAGATATGATGGAATATGCTCCTGGAGGAGCAGTAGGGGAGAGTTTTGGCAACCCAATACTTTCCCAGAGAGTAGCCACATCCTAGGATCTCTCAAGTTACATCAAGTAGCTCAGAAGGTTATAGCTTTACTTTGATGAAATTCTGCCTATTAGGTGAAAGCAAACAAAGGATTGAATTCAATTGGATTTCATTGTGTTGTCTCTATGCTTGAGTCTGACAATAGTCTAGATCGAGATCCAGGAGACTTGCTTTCAGACTAGGTAATATTGAGCTAGATGCAGGGCTTTTTTTCAGCCGGAACGCGGCGGAACCGCGTTCCGGCACCTTTTTCCGGGCCGGCCGCACCGGAAATAGCCCCTCCCACACCGGAAATAGCCCCTCCCAAATTTTACTTGCATTCCTGTTCTCTAAAGGGGCGGTCCTAGGGTTTGATGAGGGCGTGGCCAGGTTTGAGTTCCGCCACCTTTTCNGATAGTGGATAGAAGTAAGCAAGTGAGAGACAGTGGCTAGTAGTTTTATCTGTGTACTATCTGACATCTGAACTAGCAGAATGCTATGATACACATTCTTGTGGTTCTTCCTTAAAGTCAAACAATGCTATGTACAACTGACCCTCTAGTACAACATTTAATCCAAGTTAAAACCAGAAACCGTTCACAAGTTCCATTCAAGCAGAATGATATATGATGTTTTTAGAAATGAATGTTCACCAGGGGGTGAAATTAATAGCAGGTGATATTCTCCTTCCTTTCCCCACTTCTAGCAATGTCATCTGCAATAATTCTTCAACATCCAATGTCTGGGAAAAGTTTGACACTATGAAATGCCTGCTGACATGGTCTGCATTTCACTTTTTGACCCTCAGGCTTTCACCCAAAGGTGGAAGGTCACTGGGACTACATCTTGGTGGAAATATCGTAACATCCAAAGACGTGGCAGGTTTGCAGCGTGTTTCATAATGTTTCTGATCCAAACATCAGGTAGATATAAGCAGGGCACTCGCCTTTATCTTAGAACAAATAAACTTCCTAATTCCAAAAGGAGTGATCATGTTCAGAGAAAGAGCTTTTGACCTTTTACTATAATAAGCCATTGACCCAAGCCTTTGAGGAAGTCATAACATCTTGATCCATAACTATAGGATATTCTTATAGCAAAGGACAGAATAATATACACCCTATAGGAATTGTTTGCTTTCCCACTTTAGGTTGTAAAGTTTAGGAGTAACAGACCAGCTACTATTTCATATCCCATTCAGCCCTAGCAGTTCTTTGGAATTCTTTATATTGTGGGTATTACAAGATTTCTAACTCAGCAATAATTAATACCTAGCATTCATTCATTCATTCATTCATTCATTCATTCATTCATTCATTCATTCATTCATTCATTCATTCATCTTTTATATTTTACTCTTAACCAATCTCCTCCATGTCTGAGGAGCAAATTGTAAACAGATACACAATATTAAAGTATACCACAGTTAACAAATAAAGAAACATACTATAGAACTCTCTTTATAAGGGAAAAACAACCAAGCAAAGCAATCTATTACAGTTTTTCTTTTTAAATAGCATATCACAACACTAGAGAGCCAGGAATATTAAGTATATATAGGAATATTTATGAATGAATATATATGAATGAATATATGATGAATATATATGAATGAATGAACAAGTCAGCTCTGGGAGTCTATTACCCCAAGGGGGGCCTTCTTCTTCTTAGCCATCTGCTTCATTTCCTTTGGAGAAGGCCTGAGAAAGAATTTTATTAAATTTTTTATACTCTAGCTTTCATTCCCAAATGAAATGTTCAAAGTGGCTAGTAATAAAGGCAGATATCTTCATATTATTTAAAAAAAAGAATAGGAAAAAAAGCTCATTACAAACCCAAAAACATATGCAATTAGCAAAAAGATGTGCTCGTTAAACAACTCAGGGCAACTGAAGCTTTTATTATAACTTTTTCTTAAAAGCAGCTTATGCCTAAGGTCAGCACATCCCAAGTAGTTCCTCTGATGCATCAGCGCTCTGCTTCCCTCTGCCCAAAAGGAATAACAGAATAACAGGATCTTGGAGGTCTTCTAGTCCAACCCCTATACCATTTCACACAAATGATTGTCCAGTCTCTCCAGTGTGGGAGCATGTACAACTTCTGGAGGCAAGTCGCTCCACTGATTAATTGTTCTCACTGTTAGGAAATTTCTCCTTAGTTATAGATTGCTTCTGTCCTTGATTAGTTTCCATCCATTGCTTCTTGTCCTGCCTTCAGGTGCTTTGGAGAATAGCTTGACTCCTTCTTCTTTGTGGCAACCCCTTAGATATTGGAACATTGCTATCATGTCACTTGTAGCCCTTCTCTTCATTAAACTAGACATACCCAATTCCAGCAACCGTTCCTTATATGTTTTAGCTTCCAGTCTCCTAATCATCTTTGTTGCTCTTCTTTGTGTTCTTTCTAGAGTCTCAACATCTTTTGTACATTGTGGTGACCAAAATAGGATGCAGTGTTCCAAATATGGTCTTAACAAAGTATTATAAAGTAGTATTAATACTTCATGTGATTTTGATTCTATCCCTCTGTTAATGTAGCCTAGGATTGCATTGGCTTTTTTGGCAGCTGCAGCACATTGCTGGCTCATATTTAAGTGATTGTCCATTTGGACTCCAAGATCCCTCTCACAGTTACTACTATTAAGCCAGGTACCACCTATACCATACTTGTGCATTTGGTTTTTCTTGCCTAAATGTGGAACCTTACTTTTTTCACCATTGAATTTTATTTTGCTAGAAAGGGCTCAATGTTCAAGTCTGTCAAGATCCTTCTGTATCTTAGGAGGGTATGTGGTATATAACAATTCCCCTTCTTTCAGATTGGCTAGGATCTTTTTACTTGTTGGGGGACACATTTCAATTTTCATCCTAAATTGTAATGAATTCTTATGCATCTTCTCTATTAATCACAAGGCCTGTATCATCTCATGTTGGGTACCCTGATCCTGTTTTGCAATGCTGATGAAAAATTTTGCCCTAATAGCAGAATAATGCTGCCAAGACCCAAACTGAACTTCTTAACTTTAAGCCTGAGTGAATGAGAACAAGGTAAACTGAGAAGTTTTGCCCCACATCCCTAGGAAGGTGTCAGGGAACTGCAGTTTCTGAATGTTTGTTTAAAGAAATTTCTCTTAATCCGATTATGGGGCTAATTCAGTGGCAGTTCACATTACAGAAGGACTGGCTTAATGGGGCTAAGGAAGAAGCATTAACTTTGAATGTGGGGTAATTATCCTCCTGTGGAAGCAGGGCTGAATACTAGGCTAGGCTCCCTTTGCAAGTTGAATACCAGCTCAAAGCCTCTGATCAATGAGGCAAGGCACTTGAGGCTGATTTTCCCCATAGCCCATTTCACCATGCCTTATATTCATTAAGGTTTTTTGTATGACCTGTCAGTTCTTTTTCTGATAAGAAGAGCTTAGAAGGGGTTTCTTCCTTCTGTGGCTCATTCCATTGCAGTAAGGAGGGATACAGGGATAAATGCAGTAAAATATTTGTTTCTGTGTTTCTTGTCTTTCTCTCTTACCCTGTCACTCTCTCTCTTTTAAGTGGGAGGAATCATAACATTTAAATGTAAGTTGCAATCACATTGCTACTTTAAATGAGAAAGAACTGGAAAATTATTATTTACATGGAGTTAATTATATTGCAATTAAATTTTAAATTAAACCATAATATGGGGGCATAATATACTTCCTGACTCTGCCTACTTTTGGGTCAAAACTGCTGATATATTATTTAAAGGGCAAAGCCCTTGGTCTAAAATATTGGTCTAAGGTTTTATTAAGACTCAAGAATAAGGCAGCAATATCTATTCAGTTTTTTGTCTTACATACCTTCATATCTTTATTACAATCACTAACCAGAACAGAATAATATCAACAACAAATGGATCAAATTAAAACAGTTCATGACTAGTTCATTGATGCAATCATGGTACACATATTTTTATAGGCAATCTTACAAAATGTGGCCATGTTCAGAGGGATAGAATCTCAAATCTCAAGCCATCAGTTTACAGCTGCCAAATAATCAGCTGAGATTAAAGCAGCAGAAAAAAAATTGACTCCACCACCACCACCATCATCATATCATCATCATCATCATCACCACCACCACTATGAGTCGTGGTTAGAATGCAGTACTGCAGGCTACTTCTGCTGACTGCCAGCTGCCAGAAGTTTGGCAGTTTGATTCTCATCGGCTCAAGGTTGACTCAGCCTTCCATCCTTCCGAGGTCGGTAAAATGAGGACCCAGATTGTTGGGGGGCAATATTCTGACTCTGTAAACCATTTAGAGAGGGCTGTAAAAACACTGTGAAGCAGTATATAAGTCTAAGTTCTATTGCTATCATCATCTGCTCTTGAGCTGCTGCCTTAGCCAAGTTGACATCTCAATGTAGGGTACTAATGGTACCGTAGGAATGGCTTGGAAACAAGGGAGGTGATGTCTTACCATTTGGATTTCAATTGCTTTTTAGGTCCAGCCCCTTCTTTGCTCTAAGGGTATGCCAGTTCGCCATATAATAGCCCAGTAATTTTGGGAAAAATATACTCAGTTGTATGTCTGTCATTCAGTGGCATTGATTGATGGCCATGGTACCTTAGAAGTCCCACTGCTGCCAAACCTTTCTTCTTCTTGGGCAAGCATCTTTTCAAACTCCATAATAAAGCAATCCATTACCTGCAAAAAATCTGAGCCTCAGTCTCTGTCATTTCTAATACATTGGGGAGGGTTAACTAGAATTCCCCTGAGCAGCTGCTAATACTATGAGTTTGACTAACCTAGTGCCCTCCAGATGTTAGATTTACCCCGTGTTTATTTATTTATAAGATTTGTCTGCCATTTCATTCCAAGCATGCTTAAAGTAGCATACAGATACTAAAAATACAAATCATTTACAAATGAATGAAATAAAAACATTGTTTATAACAACAACACACAAAAACCAATTACAGCATCCCAAATTGAAATTAGGCACTATTGGCTCTAACTATTAACTAAATTTGACGGAGAATGCCAAATTAGATCCATCACTGTCATTGCTAACATTTCACTGCTTCAAAGGGTAGTGTAGCATGCATTCTGTTGCATTATTGATCTTTGGCTCTTGAGGACATGTTAATTCTTCTGTTTTAGGTGATTCAAGCAAACATTTTATTTGTGGTATTTTTATTTTTCATTTTCATGGTTGCTTATGGAAGAATGAAGAATGATCACCGTTATCATATAACATACCCTATGGGCAATACTGGAATTATGTAACTTCTACCAGCAGCTGCAGGTCAACCATGGTCCTATTATCAGACAGTTATCCTTTCTTTGGTTACATTTTGCTTACAAAATAAGACACACATTCTTGCAAGGAAGATGATGTGTTATAAGAAGCTATTAGGAGATTTAACTCATTTTGGAATTGGCTTGATTCATCATTATTTTAATTCTGAGTAGTATATTTTACCCATATGAAATACAATGAGAAGGTTAAGAGCAGCCAATTTTTTTTTTCCCAAACGATCTGGCTCTCTTTGAGACTTTTCTCCTTAATCCCTGATTTATTGACATGATAAGGTATGACTTCCCAGGGTCTGGCTATGCTGTGAAATGTCTGAAACATGAGTTGCCCCTGTAAGATAGAGATATTCTAGGATGTTGTTGACCTTGAGGGTATTTTGTCACTATCGCCTTCGTATCTTGGCACGTCTCGGGGAATAGTACATTAGGCACAATATTTGCAACCCATTATAATTTCCATAAATTCCACAGAATTAAATGTTCCCAAAGGTTGGCTTTCTTTCTTGAAAAAACATTGATTTTTTAAAAAAAAACAAAGAAAAAGTAGTTTCTGAAATTGAGGTTCCTTTGAATCTTTAGACTAGGTTTTAAATTACAGCAATAGTTCACAGCTGAAAAGATGTTGTAATATGTGGATTAGAAAATATGATCCTGGGAATGACATTTTTTTCTCTGTTAACCTATATAGAAGGTCACCTATCCTGCAGCCATAATGCAAGATCTAAGATATGTGTTTCTTCCTATTCCGTTTCGTATTTTCTTAAAATATTTATATATCATTTGTTATGTAGATCTCAGTAACCAACAATAGCAATATCGAAACAATTCTATAAAATGAAGAGAATCTATTTTAAAAGTCACCTTTAGCATGAGTTAGAGGCTGGAAATAAAAAGAAAAAAAACTCATGAAAAGATATGCTTAGAGTGTGCTGAAAATATGTTTATGTTAGGACTTAGTGTCCTGTATAGAACATGACTGTCCATCAGGCATGGGCTATCACAGGGAAGGTCCATCTCCACATTGCCCTCAAGTGATGATTTGCAAGGCTTAGAAAACACAATAGGACTCTCCCGAAAAGCGTTTGGGGAGCTGATGTAAAGGGCAATATTCCCTGGAAATTATTGAAGAAATGGTTAAATGAAGTACTTTCCTAAGTTAAATATTAGAGAATAACAGGTGCTACAGTTCCTTCCCCTTAGTTTCAATGAAGTTTGTGTCTGAGCACAATGAGCCCAAGTTCTCCTATACAGTATATAGACTGATGGTTGCAGCACCAGTCAGAACTTTTGTGTGAATTGGTGATGATATACGCTTGCTATCCCAGTGTGCTATCTGAATTATCACACATTTGGCACTGTCCTTTCTCTTCCAGTGAGATTTGATATCTATCGGTATAGTAATTTATTTTTTCAGCTTTAACTCCCCTCTCTAGAATACAGCCCAAGTGATTCTCCTTTGTCTGCAATCATTGCTAAGAATTTTATCTTAATGAATTCAGTAAGATTTTTTTTCAAAGTGCAAATATTACTTCTAAGCAGAATTGCTCATTTGTGGCCAATAGCCTTCCCCCACTTTCTGCATCCCTGCTTATCTCTGGAGTAAGACATACTGCTCTAATTTCCATGGTGAGGGAAGAATTTAGATCAATACATGCTTTCTGTATTTTGCAGGGGAAGTAAGGGCAGTGTGCAGCCTTAGACGTGGTGCACCTGAGAGCTGAGGTACAAAAGGTTTTGCAGGACCAAAGTAAAGATGAACCCCTCTCTTGAATCCATATGAAGTGCCCCACATGTACACATAATTAAGCTTTTTATTTTACAGAATAACATAGTTGGAAGGAACTTTGGAGGTCTTCTAGCCCAACCTCCTGCTCAAACAGAAAACTTATATCATTCTGGACAAATGAGAAATTTTTCAAAACCTCCAGTGATGGAGCACCATAACTTCCGGAGGCAAGCCGTTCCACTGGTTAATTGTTCTCACTGACAAGAAAATTCTCCTTAATTCTAGTTTGGATCCATTACTTCTTGTCCTTTCCTCAGGTGCTTTGGACAATAGATTGACCCTCACTTCCTCTTTGTGACAGCCCTTCAAAAATTGGAAGACTATCGTGTCACCCCTAGTCTTCTCTTTGTTAGGCTAGACATTCCCATTTCCCCCATCATTCATTGTACAGCTAAGCCTCCTGTCCCCTAATCATCATTGTTGCTCATTTCTGCACTCTTTCTAAATTTTTGACATCTTTTTTTTTATTGTGGTGACCAAAACTGGACACAGTATTCCAAAAAACTGGACACAGTATTCCAAATACAGTCTTACCAAAGCAGCATAAAATGGTATTAACACTTCATGTGACCTTCATACTATCCCTCAGTTGATGCAGTCTGGAAATGCATTGGCTCCCCCCCCCCCCCCAGCTGCAGCACATTGCTGGCTCATACTTTCCCCTTCCCTTTTCTTTCCATTTGTTTGGAAGAAGAGAAGAATATTTTTTCCTGATTGTACTTTTATCCTTTCCTTCTTCAGTGAAAGCCAAGACACCACATGCAAATTTGAATGAAAGAGGGATGGAACTCATTACCACCACTATTATTTTATTTAAACTGTATATATTTACATTGCTATTTAGATAGGATTACTAAATATATGAGAACCAGTTTGGTGTAGTGGTTAAGGCATCAGGCTATAAACCAGGAGACTGTGAGTTCTAGTCCTATCTTAGGTGCAAAGCCAGCTGGGTGACCTTGGNAATTTGAATGAAAGAGGGATGGAACTCATTACCACCACTATTATTTTATTTAAACTGTATATATTTACATTGCTATTTAGATAGGATTACTAAATATATGAGAACCAGTTTGGTGTAGTGGTTAAGGCATCAGGCTATAAACCAGGAGACTGTGAGTTCTAGTCCTATCTTAGGTGCAAAGCCAGCTGGGTGACCTTGGGCAAGTTTCACACTCTCAACTCTAGGAAGGGGGCAAGGACAAACCACTTCAAAAAATGTTGCCAAAATGTTGTCCAGGCAGTCTCCAAGAAACACACAGAATTGGACAGAAGAACAACAGCAACAAAACAACAACAGTATTAGATAGTGGCAGCAAGGGTGATGTTATTTTTCCAAGTCTATCTCTCTATGCTCAAAAGAAGCAAATAACTCCAGAGAGCTCTGGTATTGTTGATTTGCTACAATGGATGCTTTCAATACCTTTAAAGTAACATCATGCAATATACAGTGTCAGCTGCCCTCTGCCTCTGCCTCTGCATACAGTATATTGTGATTTTGGCAAAGGGGAGCACTGTGGGAATAGGTATCTCCAGAGCACCTTAGTTTGTAAAAGACCCTTCCTCTAAATTAGGCATGGGGCAACGTGTGGAAGAGTTTTCTGTGTGTCTTTTCTGCAACAACACAAAAGAAATCTGGAATTATGACCTTATTGTTGTGGTGTGATTTTTTTCTTCTGCAGCCCAGTTGAAATTGCTAGAAGTGTACAGAATCTTTGGTTCTGAGGAAATATATTTATGAGATCTGGAAAGATATGTTACTAGTATGCCTTTATGATTATGTGATGCTTGGCTATTAGATCACATGTGCCTTTTTAGCCATTCCACTTATCTTACATTCTCAGTTCTGTGGTCTAGGTTTTTCATACATGGAAACAGTGACCCAGTGTCATTTGTTCCCTGTATCTGTGAGTCCACAGGTTACAAATTAACCTGTGGACTCACAGGTTAATGCTTTTGTTTTAGCCAGGATTTCTTCCCTTCCAACATTATTATTATTATTATTATTATTATTATTATTATTATTATTATTATTATTATTATTATTATTATCATCATCATCATCTTCTTCTTCTTCTTCTTCTTCTTCTTCTTCTTCTTCTTCTTCTTCTTCTTCTTCTTCTTCTTCTTCTTCTTCTTCTTCTTCTTCTTCTTCTTCTTCTTCTTCTTCTTCTTCTTCTTCTTCTTCTTCTTCTTCTTCTTCTTCTTCTTCTTCTTCTTCTTCTTCTTCTTCTTCTTCTTCTTCTTCTTCTTCTTCTTCTGGTTTCCTGAAGCAACAGAGAAGAGGAAAGAAGTGTATGACTACCCTGGTTCAAGGATTACTCTAGGTGAGCTTTCTTTCACTCCATTTATTTTTGATTGTCCATTGAGTGCTTAGCAATTGATTGTGCAACTATGTATGGGGATGATTGAGAAACATATACACACAGCCAGACAAACTATGCATAAAATGTCTGCATATGAAAATACATGCAACATTTGAATGCACACTGAGAAGAGTGCATTTAGACTTGATAACAAAATGCACCAATATGTGCAGAAATGGATCCATTTCTACCCTGCTACCTATGGGCTCTTCCACTACAGAAGAATATCAGAAGTATTCCATTTTAGCTAGCAGATACAATTTGAGAATACAATTACTCTGTTATTCCCTGTAATAGAAATATTGAAAAAGCAGAATGCCTTGGAAATATACCTTTTTAGCTGCTAGAATGCCTTGGAAATATACCTTTTCCAGGATATTTTAATGCTGATAGGATTATCCAACAGTTCTAAAAAATTAGGTTTCCTGGGACTTCTTGATGCTAGGATTCTGCTAAACATGCTGAGGCAATACTTTTTCCATGCACAGAAACAGCCACTGAATACTAAGATGTCACGGAAAGCTATATTTTCCAAGATTTTAAGTCTGTGTGTAAAACTCAGAAGTCTCCAGAATTAAATTCTAGCATCTGTGTAATGGCATTGATTTGGATTGCAATTGAAAATTAGGAATTAAAGAAGTATAAACATCAGCTACATCACTAATCTTAACCAGAAAACAGTTACAGTTTGTTGTACTTTAGGTACATAATTCAAAATGCTTGAACTGCAGATAGGAAGGGACTAGCAGACTGGCAGTATGTCAATTCAGGTGCATTAATATTTTGGCTCAAAGTAAGGAAAAAGAGCAAAATGAAGGCTTTCTGGGCTTAGGAACAAGTGTTGCAAACTTTTATTTTATAGACAGGCAACTGGAATGTACTTTTGCCAATTCAAATTTCTCTGCTTCCAGGGCTTTATATTAAGTGCATAAAACAAAGAGTAAGGGTCAGAAAGCCTACAGCAAAAAGAGTCTTTCAACCATAAATATGGTGCTGCATCCATATATTTTAAGCTTTTGATTTAGAATTTATTTAAAAAAGAAAAGAAAAGAAAACTTCTAAAGTGGGACCAGCTGCACAAATCCCATAAGCCAGACTTTGCTTTCAATTGTTATCAGCAAATGAACCACTCTAGGGTGGGTTCCAGCCATTTCTAAGATCCCTCACCTTTAGCGCAGAGTACAGCTGAATCAACAAAGGGAGACTCAGCTCAGAAACCGTTTTAAATTCCAAAAGGAGGAAGCCCGCAAGTTGATTCTCTGGCACTGATGCGTCATATTCTCTAAAGTGCATTTAAGTAATTCTATATTTTGAGCTTAATGGTTCTGTAGGCTTCCATTATTTAAATCAGGCTTCCCTTCTCACAACTTGGGGTTCTCCAGAGGTGTTGGATTTCAACTCCAAATACACTAAGCGAGGCTGGTGGGCATTAGGAGAGATACTCTAATACAATTGGGCTACTTCCATCATTTCAAAATGGGCTCAGCTGGATCATTGGATTTAGTGAACTGCCTGGAATTTGGATGGGATGGATTTCTTTCTGCTCATTCCTGTTCTAAATATTCCTGGAGAAAAGACAAAGGGCTTTAAGATAGAAAGTGAGTAAGGTTGCCCCCATCATCTGAAAAGGGGAAACAAAAGGACCCAGAGTTGGCCTGGACCACTCACTGAGAATAATCAGAATAGAGCTGGAAGGGACCTTGGAGACCAGCCTCTTTTTAAAAACATCCAGTGATGTAGCATCCACAACTCCTAAAGGCAAGCTGTTTCGCCGGTTAATTGTTCTCACTGTTAAGAAGTTTCTCCTTAATTCCAGGTTGCTTCTCTCTTTGATTAATTTCCTTCCATTGTTTGTTGAATGTGATAATGTGATAGTGTGGTAATGATTCACTGGCTTCAAAGAACCAAGCTTGTTTCTTTTTTGGGGGCAGATTTGCTTCTGCCTCTCCCAGCTAGTCAGGCTTCTCATGGCAGCCTCAACTCCTGCAAAATATAAAGGAATGTAGAAATGATTTTGGAGAAGAAATGAGTGAACCATTGTTGTTGTTGTTTAACCATTCGGTCATGTCTGACTCTTGGCAACTTTATAGGCAAGTGCTCTCTATGTTACCCTCTCAAGCACAGCTTCTTTGGATGTTCATCTTTGTATCAATTTTGATGTTATCAAGCCAGAGTGTTCTTTGCTTGTCTTTTCTTCTTATTCTACTAACCGTTCCTAGCATCATTGACTTTTTCAATGAATTTGTATGTATGATGCAGCCAAAGTAAATCTGACGTAGTCTTGTGATTTTGGCTTCTAGAGATGTGTCTGGTTTTATACCATTCAGCAACTCTCTGTTGGTTGCTCTGGCTGTCCATGGTATATGCAATAATTTACGCCAGAATTAACCATTAAGGAAGGAGAAATGGCAACTCAGTTCTGATAAAATGGAAAACATAAGAGAAAAATTCAACACCCCCCCCTCCATTGATCTTGTTTGGTACAAGACGGGACAGAAAGAAACTCTGACAGACTGTTAAATTTTTGTTATCATATCCTTCAGCAATAAAGAGACACAGTTTGGTGTAGTGGTTAAGACAGTGAATTCTAGTCCTGCCTTAGACAAAAAGCAGTTGGGTCAGACACTCTCTCTCAATTGTAGGAAGAAGACAGCAGTGGCAAACCATTTCTGAAATGTCACTTAAAAAAAATGCAGGGACTTATCCAGGCAGTCATCAGGAGTCAACACTGACTCAAACCCACCACCAATCCAGTAGCATTCCCAGAATCCCTGTGGTACCTATTTCATGACCTGATCTATCTTGAAGGGTTTGACATCAGGTACAAGAAACAAAATGAAATAGCAATGACAACTATCCTGGGCAAACGTTCCCCAGCCTGGAGAACAAGGAAAGGGAGAAGGAAGGGATCTGGAGGGTGAGCTGGTCTACCTAAAATCAGCAAGATTTGAATCAACTCCTGTCTTCAGAGTAGGCTGTAAAAGAAACTGATCATTTTTAGAAGAAACTAAAATTTGGGGCAGGGGTGAGGTGGAGGAATTTCAACCCTTGCTTCATTCCTTTCTTCTTCAGTATTAATGTGCAACTTTTTAAACATGTTCTCAGGAAAATGTAAACAGATTATTGTCCATATGGCTCTCAAAGTAGACATCGTTATTTATCTGCCCATCCCATTCCTCAAGAAATTTATGCATTTTTGTATTCATTTCTTTGTTTGGGAAATTGAACTTGGGAAATTTGTGAGATGATCAAATACCGGAGGATGGTTTGCAGTTGATTTATGAAATGCAAGTTTATTTCTTTATCATAATGCAAACTAAACAAAAATATCACTTCTTATTTGGAGCAAAGGATGAGTGCTTGAAGGCTCACCAAATGGGTAACATTTCAACTAATAATTTAAGATGGGCATATAAGGTACTTCATTTCAATCCAGGCTTGCTTTGATCCATAAAAATCTATCTGCCAGCGGAACAGCAATTTATTGTAAATCTCAGGCTTTTGCTCCGATGCAACTGTCACATTTAGTTAAAACAACATGCTTCTGTTTATTTTATTCAATGGTTTTAATACTTCCATAATCCCTTCCATTTTCCCTGACTAAGCCTTTTCCCTTCATTTAAGATTATCTACTTTACTCAAAGTCTCATTGATTTTGCTGGATTCTATTTTTAAATGTATTTAAGGTTGAAGGCAAAGCTATTTTGCCGAGTTAATGGAAAATGCATAAGTTCATGCGCAAATTTTAGAGCATCATATCCCACCCTGCCAAATTCTCATAAATATTCTAGTTCTGTTTCTTCTAGTGGTAAAGATAAGATATGGTCCTTTATTCTTTTTGGGGACCAGTTTTGTCTGCATATTTGATTCAAAGCTGGGTTGAATATATCAGGGCAGGAGAGGAAAATGGACTATACGCTGAACTTCCAGGAGAACCTTGCTTGTTATACAATACCAATTATTGTTATGGCTAACAATAGTTAACTAAGATCAGATGACTAACTAATAACTGCAAGATTCTCAATGAAGGGGAAGACTGACATTGGGAGCAGGGTTATCCTACTTATAACTATAGTTACTGTATCTTGCCTGCAAAAATCTAAGTCATGGCAAACAACTAGAACTGTCTTTATATTTTCATTACTATTTAGAAATTGCTTGGGAGAGACTTCTGTTTGTGCTCGTAGCTCATGGCCGTGCGAGAGCGGACCTCCGCTCCCCCCGGCTAATTTCACCCTGCCAGGGGGACCCCAGATGGGTCCGAAGTTGCCCCGGAGAGGTGGCTGCAAAGGAGGGGCAACGGCAATGGCAAAGGCAAAGGCAGAAGATTAGAGATGGGCTGAAGAGACTGGACTCGCCCTACCAGATGGAATATTATATGAGTAAACACTTGTTTGAATATGGCTAAATAAACAAATAACTTTGGCCATAAAGGGATTTTAGAATAAGTGGGATAAGAGATATAATATAGTATTTTTTGATAAGATACAAAATGTAAAAATATTAGGATGTTGTAAGTGAAGGAAAAGTTTGAATTTTAAAGACAAATTAAGTGTGAAAAGATTTAGGATTAAGGAATGATTGAAATATTGAGGGGAAATTAGGTTAATAAGAACTGAAAAAAAAGAATATATAGTAATTTAACTAATTTTTACAAATAGAAGTGAAATATAAATTGACTAGAAAGATGTTATGGATAGATGTTATGATAGATAAGTAGTATAGTATCTATAATATATGAAATATGGAAATACTGGGATGATATATTTAAATGGAAAATTTGGATATTTAGATGTTAAATATTGGGAAAAATATGATTGACAAGAATTGTTTGAATATCATGGAGAAATTGAGCTTAAACAAGATTTATGAAAATAAGATATATGGTAAATCAATAAGATGACTCTTATGAAAATAACATAAGCTGATAAGAAAAAAAATGCTATATATGGACACCACTATTGTTGGTATAAATATAGAAGAATATTTAATCATTTAAATATGGAAAATATCAAATATTAGAAATTGTATTTGTTTAATGTTGTAGAAGGAGAATACTACTGGGTGAAGAGAAGATCAAGGAAATATATTATCAATTGATATACTAATTATAGAAATATAGAAATATAAAAATTAATAGTTTTTTTTATTAACTATTATTAATTGTATATTCTTTTCTAAAAAGTTTATGAACCAAGACCACACGCTGTACACCAGGCACTAAGGTTGTTATTGTAAAAAACCAATAAAACCTTTACAAAAAAAAAATAGAGATTGCTTGGATTTTTGCATTATAGGTATGGTAGTCATACTTATGAGGCAGTATAAATTCTCTGCTTTTCAAAATCTGGGGAGGCAGGTTCTTATTTTGGCCACCATCTTTACTAATTTCCCTCTAGCACACCCTCCTTTCAGTTGTCCCAAGATGGCTTCTTGCCCTAGAGGAATGAGGTTTCAGGGTTGAGAAATTATCCTTCTGAGAGCCTCACAGACTGGCTCCAAGGCCTTGCTTTAAACATACATCAAATAAAGCAATCAGAGAGAGAAATCAAAAACCTTCATATATTTCTCCAGCATATTCTGGAATGGTCAATGTTCTGGGGCCAAAAACAGAATGAACAGTCACCAAAAGAGCTACCACTAATGATTGAATCTGGGATTTCAGTGTGTAAGTGGTAGCTCTAGAGAACATTAGGACAATAGTCTTAATAGGATATTAATGACTTCTCAGTTGATACATCATACAGTGGGTCTCAAAAGCACATATTAGGTACAAAGTACTTATCTGATCTTTCTCAGGGCGAGAAGGTAGGAGAAAGTCCTGTTATTCAAGTAGTAAATCAGCTGATGATGGGAGGATGCAGTCCTAAAGTATCGTGCATTTAAGCCATGTATGAAGGTGATCACTACTTAAACTTTGGCTTAGTAAAGACTAGTATGGGATAAAGGCCATATAATGGGGAGAAGGTTTCAATAGAAATATTTAGATGGCAATGCTACTTTCGTGGAGGTAGGAGGGCTACTCCAGCAATTTTTTCCCTAGAAAGTGGGGATTTTAAGATATGCTTCCAGTGCCAAATATTTTTTCAGATCTGAGATGTGATTTCTAGAAGAGATCCTATGGAATAGGGATTGGGGTTTTAGAGTTTTATGTCTTATGTCATTATGACCAGGTTTGACCTCATCCACAATGGACAAAGTGGCAAAACTTTGTAAAAATAACAGGCGTGATGTGTATCTTTAGTTTACTTTTAGATGAGCTCTACCATCCCGTTTTGGTTGTCCTGCCTAATAATATAGCTATGTCAACCTCCATTGTTAGTGTGGCTTTGCTCTTGGGTATCCCTTGCTTTAAAAAAAAATAAAATAGTTCCATGGACCATTATGTGTCCAGCACTGGCTAAATGAAAAGAGAGCTCTATAAATTTAGCTAAAGTGCCAAAAGATTCATCTTGTTGTTGTTTTTCTTTTAACTAAGCCAGGCACACTGCTTCAAAATTTGCCAATCTCTATCAGAATGATAAGAAGTTTGAATTGTCCTGCAAAATATCTCCAGAAGTTTTTTCTTAGAGATGTAGAGGTGTGTTTTTTTTCTCTTGATGGTAGGAAACTGTTATTATCATCACAGGTAAATTGTTAAGATTATTTAATACAACAATACCGCAACTAGGTATATAGCCTACTAAGCAGGAAGTTTTAATAATCATCCTACTTGATTTTGCATGCACATCTAAATGAGGGTCATTCAAAACTAGAAAATAGTTCCAAATATGGACATGTCAAGTAGATTGTTAATTATATCAGCAGCTCACTTGCTGTTCAATCCCATGAAAAGCACATGATTAAAATTATAGGGAACAATAGTATGTTCAAAATTCCACAGCCTTTGGACTCTCTGAAAATAATAGTGGACCTGTTCAACAACCATGAAACTCTGAATCTTAAAAAGAAGTTCTGGAATACAGTCATTCAACCATCAGCACCTCAAGACACCTAGGTCTCCCCCTCTTCCTGTTTTGCCAGTATTCCAATTTAAGTTGACATAGCTGTGACTTAATCAGCTTAATCCATCTTCTCCAACAGAAGCAATTGTGGACTAAGCTCTAAATAGGTATTAACCCTACATTCTTTCTACATGTGCTTAGCCTTCCTTAATTGGTCTATTTGCAAGATAAAATGCAAAGCTTTATATACTTTATTGCCAGTTGGTACTGTCACTATGCCTGGGCACTATCTCTTTATATTGCCTTGATCAATGGAGGAAAACTTCTCTGTTTTCTTTTGAAGAGAAATTTTAGAAAGGTATTTTTATAAGCAGAATGTCATCCATATTCATTGCTGGCCTTGGGTGTTATTAGATAAAGAGTCTTCTATTTCATAAACGCCACAAGTATTCCTATTTATCTGATCTGAGATGGTTAGTTTTTAACACAAAGAAGGGCTAAGTTTTTTTTCATTATTATTATCTGATGTCAAAAGTTAACCAGAAGCAAGTGTTTCATTTGCAAGGCTTTTCACACCATTGGGGTTTATTAACAGTTTTATAAATTATTTTTAAGAAGGACCTGGTTGTCTCTGTGCTACACCAGTCAGCTCTATACTGAGCAATTTTTTAATTAGAACTTTCATTTTGTTCATATTTTCTTAAGTCACAAAATAGTATATTAGCTTTCCCAGAGTTAATCTCTTTCCCAGACTCTGGGTTTCTCAAATTAGGTGGTCTTTTAGGGAACCCACTTATCTGGCCAAGCACTGCTCAACATGAATTATTTATGTCTATTTATCTGTATTTGGACTGCTTCTGTATACTGAATCTCTCTCTGGTCTGTAATTCAAAAGTGAGTCTTGGTGCACTGGGGAATCTAATAATAATAAAATAATAAAATATGAACTAGACCCAAGCATTTATGTTCTCCTGAAATTTCAGAGATTTTAAAAAATAATCCAATAGCTTTACAGGAAAAATATCTTTCCATCCTCTTTTTCTTATAGATGTGCTTAACAGGATGAATTGTTATATTGGAGAAGTTCACTTTTTCTATGTTTCAAATCCCTCCTTTGGCTGACTTTCAGATCTGTTTATGGGAATTTTAAAGTATTACATTTGCCGTTCCATTTAAATTCCTATTCATCATTATGGTTAGGTGGAACCAATTCCCTTCTTTAAAAAAAAGAAGAAGAAAAGAACAACTTTGGTTTTATTTCTTTACGATAATATTAAAAATCGCAAGAATGCATTTGAATTGGCACTCACTGCTTGCCAGAATTGGTTTGTGTTATATTTGTGGGTTTAGAAATAGTCCCTAATTGGCAAGAAAAGGCTTGGAACTTTTTCAAGGAGGTTTGAGGGATGTAATAAAGAAAAGGCAGGAGATGCAAAAAAATAAATAAATGTACCACATTAGAAACTATTGGTTTTGTTTGCTTGCTTATTTTTCTCCTGTTTTGCAATGACTAACTGGCTTTTTCACTTGTGATTCCTTCCTTGCTTGGAATTTCTTAAAAAGACTCAAACACTCTTTGGGTACCTTAAAACTAGGCAATTAATTTTTGCATAGGATTTCACAGATCTCAGTCCATTTCATCAAATGCAAGTGAACCGCGATGCATTAACACTAATAGGATAATAAATTGTTTAGTCTTTAAGGTGCCACAAGGATTTAATTTTTTCATTTTTGCAGCAAAAGACCAACATGGATACTCTTCTGGAAACAGTTGGGAAGCCTGGTTTCAAATGAACTTATTAGAAAGATATTTAGAGTATTGAGTTGACATGTTTTAAGTGAACTTCGTAAGGAAGGTGTTTTTTTTCCTATAGGATCAAAACTCATCATATGGAATTTTGGGCCAATTGTATGGGGTCCAATGGTGTTAGAGGAGAATAGAAGAGAAGACAGTTAATCTTATCAATGTGTGGAGGATTTGTAAACTGGATATGGTAAAGGCACTCCCAGTGCACAAGAGATATGTGCAGTGATAAGGCTGATAAGGATTGGATCTTCTTATGAATAGTGAACTGGTGTTTGTCCTTTCACTCACTGGACAGTAGTCAGATCTGTTAATAGACTTACTGCTTATTGACTCAATGGTTGTATGCTTCATTCTGAGCTTTTTGTACTGTAATTTCAGAAGCAGAAACAAAAGCAAAGGAGTTAAAATATAGAAGGGTAACCATATCTGTGGTTCTGGACAGTTCTGGACCATGCTGTTTTATAAAGACCCAGAAAGACTGCAGATTATTCTGTACAATGCACTATTTGGCTGTACTATCTTTATCCTGGGGTTAATACACTTCTCTAGTTTTGTTCTTCAAAAATACATATTGGCATAAACCACTGCTATGGCTTAATCTGGTTGATTTAATGCTAATCACAGCTTGTTTGCAAGCTAATCCTCTTTCTCAGCTCATCCGTCCATAACAGGAGTGTTTTTCTGAAACAGTGCTAAAACTATGTTAAAAAAATAGCCCAGCTGAAAAGTAGAAGGTTTGGTGTGATGAAGTTGGGGGGGGAAACAATCATTACTAGGAACTAGAGGAGGCAGGAGGCAGGACAAGAAGCAACGGGTGGAAACTAATCAAGGAGAGAAGCAATCTAGAACTAAGGAGAAACTTCCTGACAGTGAGAACAATTAACCAGTGGAACAACCTGCCTCCAGAAGCGGTGAATGCTCCAACACTGGAAGTTTTTAAGAAGAGACTGGACAGCCATTTGTCTGAAATGGTATAGGGTTTCCTGCCTGAGCAGGAGGTTGGACTAGATGACCTTCAAGGTCCCTTCCAACTTTACTATTATTATTATTATTATTATTATTATTATTATTATTATTATTATTATTATTATTATTATTATTATTATTATTATTATTAACTTCATCCTTACTAGTGCTGCAAGGGAATGGCAATGTTGGTAGGAAATGTAGTCTTTCTCCTTGTGGTTGGCAGTACCCAGAGTTGGATGGCCATGGAGGACACAAATCATGATTGGTCCACAGGTAAACCCAGTGCTACCAAAACTGGAATGGAGTAAGCAAAATAGCATTGGTCCCACCCTTTTTCATACAGATGACATGAATAACTATGGATCATTGCATGAACAGCCATAGAACTGGAACTGAATGATAGAAACAGCGCTTAGACTTAATACCACTTCATAATGCTTTGCAGCCCTCTCTAATTGGTTTACAGAGTTACAGAGTCAGCCTATTGACCCCAACAATCTGGGTCCTCATTTTACCAGCCTCGGAAGGATGGAAGGCTGAGTCAATCTGGAGCCTGCCAAGATTGAACTCCTGACAGTGAGCTGAATTAGCCTGCAATAAGGCATTCTAACTCCTGCGCCACCACGTCTCCTGGCTCTAGGAGCACTTACATACCAGGCTGCAGCTGGAGGGCTCATGCATACGTCCTCAGAAATAATGGTCAATAGTAAAAGCAACCCCCCCCAACAACAACAACAAAAGGTTCTGCAAAAACCCTTTGTCAGTAAAAGAAGCAGGTTAAGCTAGACCTTTTTCCCAGCTGTAATTGTCCTTCTGTACAGCCCATGCAAAACAATGCTAAATTTAAAACACAGATCTAGCAAAAGGCAGCCCAAATAGTACCTGATAAATGGGATGAAAAGCACCAGTCAGGCATTACACAAGGAAATGCCTTTATGTAGGATAAGCATCTAAGTTTCTCCTGTAGCCCAGACCAAATGTAGGGGCTATGTCCAGTGGCTGGAGGAATAGGATGATCCTAGAGGCCTAAAATGGTCAAGAACAGCTGGATAAATCCTAACCCCTAACTTCTTTATTTGTTTGTTTGTTCAATTTATATAGCTGCCATTTCACATACATGACTCTGGGCAGCTCACAATAAGCTACTTAATGGTCAGTGAAGGGTGCCTAATCATACTTATAGCAAAAATAGTATCTGGAATAGATGAGAAATTATTGTTAAATTAAACTAAACTGTCTCAGGCTGAGGTTGAGATGAGGGCAGAGTCATGAGGACATGGAATTAAAAGGTGGTTATGGGGCATTTTTGTGTTATAGTTGGGGGAGAAAAGAAGAAAAACCCAAAGGAAAGAAGGATCTCTATAGATATTAATTATTAAGAGAAATAGCAGCTTAGAGGAAATATCTATCTATCTATCTATCTATCTATCTATCTATCTATCTATCTATCTATCTATCTATCTATCTATCTATCTATCTATCTATCTATCTATCTATCTATCTCTATCTCTATCTATCTATCTATCTATCTATCTATCTATCTATCTATCTATCTATCTATCTATCTATCTATCTATCTATCTATCTATCTATCTATCTATCTATCTATAAATAAGGCAATTGAAGAGTCTATCACTTAGCCTTAATGTCTTTGAACCAAATTTCAAATTTGCTATTTGATTAAATATAGTTAATCTGCCTGTTTAGATCCAGTCCATATTAGTTGGGCAGTCATATTTCAGTTGCTCATTCTAGAATGATTCATTCAGCCAAAACTCATTAATGACTTTTCTTACCAGTTCCCAGACCTGACCACAGAATTGGCTTTCTTCATAGTAGCTGGGAATTTTTAAACAGGAGATAGAGTTAGAAAATAACTTTCGTATGTGTTAATACCGAAGAGGAATGCAATCCATAATATATGTTATATTCTATTATGTACTATGTGTTGGTTCCAATAGAAAAATTCTGACACTTCTTTCCAATTGAGGTGGTAGAAATGGGGAGGAAGATGAAGGTTCACAACACTCTATAGAAGTCAGCAAATATGTTTGGCCTAATTTTCAGATTTAGCAGCACAGGCATTTTCCAGTGCTCATGACTAGAGATGAAAAATGATTCCGTTAAAGATTTTCGGGAACTGAATTTGGGTATTTGTTGCCATAACAGGTGAATTTTTTTTCTTCCATTCAATCATATCCAATTCTTGGAGATTGCCTGGACAAATCCCTGTAGCTTACTTGGCAGTTTTCTTGGCAAGGTTTTTCAGAAGTAGTTTGCCACTGGTGGAACAAAGTCTGGCTAAACATTCCTCATTTCCAAAGAAGGAAAAATCTGTGGTGGGTGTAACATAGTTTCCATTAGTGTCTACATCTTACAAGAAGGCTGAGGGATTGTGTCTATCTTTTAAGTGTGTGTGTGTGTGTGTGTTTTTCAAAAAAAGCTCTGTGCATCCAAAAATGTTACATAGTCCTGGCTTTTCAAAAAGTCTGAGCCTCTTTCTAGTCTTCTAGTCTTTCTAGTCTTCAGAAATAACTTTATGCTGCAGAAAGCACAGTCATTTAAAAGTAAAAGCTTTTTTTTTTTGAAAAAAAACCCAGAAATGTGGGAGGAAATCATATATTTGAGAAACATAAGTGTAAATCGACCCCTGGGTCTGATTGGCCACTTTTGTTTTGAATTTTTAAGCAATCAGGTGCAGGAGCAGATTTTACACTCTAAATATATTTTTCTGGCTTCTTATGAGAAAATATTCTTGAGCTAAACTTGATTCCTGATGATTCTGTGAACCCATTTTCTTGACAACCATATAGAGGAGGGTTGCAAATGCCTTATTCAAGGATATTTTTTCAGCTCCCTAGTCTGGCCTACTGCTCTGGTATTCAATGGCGATATTTTACTCATATACTAACCAAGTCCCATCTTTGTATAGCTTCAGAGAGGCTGTGCCTTCTCTATTGAAATCACCTGCTGAGCGAAGAATTATACAGAACAGATCTCCCCGGTCTATTCATCCTTAGCCACCGCAGACTCTATAGCTAGGATGCCACTTTCCATCAAAGCATCTATGCTTTGGGAATGGGAAGGGAATGGGTTATGTTAGATGGGCAGGAGCCAGCCCTTCCTGCCTTTTAGAGAAGGTTACGGAGAGGGTTGTAGCTCCAAAGGCCCTGAAAGAAACAAATTATCTGGATCCTTTGGGGTTCAGGATGAGAAGTAGTATTGGAGGGAAAGTGAATGTACATTCATTCTAGCCCTTCTGGATCTTTGGTGGCATTCAGTACCATCAAAGGTGATAACCCTCTGGACTGCCTGAGATGGTTGAAAATGGGGGCAGGCACTGTTTTGCAGTTGTTATCCTCCTTCCTCTGTGGCTGGCTCCAGTTGATTTCAGTAGTCATGGAGAAACATCTAGCTCTAGAGACCCCTTGTTATGTGGGGTGTCTCAGGACTCATCTTTCTATCCTTTTCAATAAATAAATAAATGATGGAAAGGTAATAGCTATATTGCAAAGGTGTTCATAATTGATTTTCACTCATATGTCTAGCTCTCTGATATAGAGAAGATTATTCTAGTTATAAGAGAGCTATGTGAATTATCCTTTCTTCCTTAAATTATAGTGTGAGAGTTCCTCAAAATGTGTACAGGACATGATTCTTGGGGAAGACACATTTTTGGATGGAGAAATTCACCTCTGGTCTATAAAGGCATACCTCAAATCTATAAAAACAATACATTGGGAAAAGGAATGTCAAAAGCTGCAATTTTTTTGGAAAAGGCCATTGGGATCACCTCTGTAGCTTTCAGAGGGAGAATTTCAGCACTATATATAAATGGCCTGTTGGGCTATATATATATATATGTATGATAGAGAAGAAAAAAAATAATGCAAAAGTCTCAACATCCATTAAACGAAAGGCACAGTTGACAAACGGTGGTCTATCTTGCTCCAAACAGAGGCTAGCTGGTGCAATTGCCAAACTCTGGTCCTAATTCTGTAGTTATGATTCAGCTTCCTCACTAATTGCAACATGTGAAATTAGAGGCTCTGCTTATTTCATTCTGAGAATGATATTAACAGAAATTGGGATTTTCTTTTTGGTTTGCCAGCACAGCTGATGATTGTGTAAACACTTTCTGGCATAGATTTCTCAGTTTACTGAGATCAGAGTTCATCAGGGTAGCCTACTTCCCTGTTTGACGCATTCCTTTGATTAACCCCATGGATCTGCTAATCATGAGGTCACTTGCTGGTCAGAGGTGTGTTTATGGCACGCTTCCCAATGTGCCGTGTGTTATTACTGCAACTGTAAATGCCACATGTAGCAGACTTTGAGAATGTGTTTGGAAGTCTAGTGATATAATTAGGGAACATTATCCTCAAATGGAATATGCCAGCTGACATTCAAAAGACAATAATAAGGTTTTTTTCCCCCTCCACCCACCCCTTCTGTTTCACTTTAGTGTGCTGGCCATCAGTGCAAAATTCAGAATTCCCTTTTGTTGTTTTATTAGTTTACGTTCTCCTTCAAGACAATTAAAGGCATATATTTTACACTAAACACAACTATAATAAAGCAGTAATGAAGCAGTGCTTGGATGGGCCCAAATGAAGTGCCGCAAAGAGGCAGCTTACATGGGGAGCAATTTATGGAAGCACCACATGGCAGATGTTGCATTTGCTTTTGGTCCTTCGCCTTTTTTCTCAGTATATAAAAATAATCTTTAGCAAGCCAGTGAGTGCCACGACTCAAAACGTGGCATTAATAAAAGAAACACTGTGTTTATTTATATATATTTTTGCACAGTTCAGGCCTTCAGGAAGTAGTGTAGGAGTTGCAGAGTAGTTTAATCAAGTGAGCACTGTGCCTAGAATGTAGGAAAGTACATAAGGTTCCCTCATTTAGGTTTTTATCCTTTTATTGTACAACTCATTTTGGAAACTACTGTTTTTATGGTTGCAGTTATGCGTACAACCATGTTATGACATTGCTAATCACCTAAAAATTTCTATAAATGCTGTGCTAGTTATGGGAGTCATAGCATCTGGCAGCACCTGGATGAATCTTGGCTGATCTGGATAGGATTGTGCTAGGAAATACCAGGGCAGCAGAGTAGACTGGGAAGTTGACAAAAACAACATGGAAGATAGCAATGACAAATCACTCCTGTGTTGTTGCCAAGAAAACCATATAGATGTTGGAGTATTGATCTTACTTCCTGACTATGAACATTACAATGTGGCTTTACTGTACTATTGTCCTGCTTCACTAAGAGGATGTTGGTAGTGATCTACCTTTTGCTATTATCTTCCACCTCTATCCCTCCTCTATTTGCGTGCATTGTGGGAGGACGTTGTTTGACCTTTGGTCTTGCTGTGGTCCTGATTTGAATGAGAACTTTCTCTCTTCCCTGAATTCCATGTTGCAAATGAAAGGAAGCACTCATCTTTGTAAGGAAATTTCCCTCTGGATGCAGATAGCAGCTAGGAATCTCTTCAACTGGACCAGCAGCATAGGCATAGCAGAAAAAGATCCTCTTATTATGCCCAGATTAGATGGGGTTCTACTTGCTATTTAATTCGTCTTTTTAAAGTAATGAGTCTTTTTTTTTTACATGATTGCCAGAATTGCCAGTTTTGATGTATAATGTTAACCTCACAGGAAATACTTGCCAGGATGTGTTTTGAATTACACTATGCGTACCTTAAACTGTGTGGCGTTCTAATTTATTGAGATATCTTTTCAGCCTCCTACTCTGTCTATACTGTGGTATATCTGTACTGTACTGTACTGTACACACACACACACACACACACACACACAGAGAGAGAGAGAGAGAGAGAGAGAGAGAGAGAGAGAGAGAGAGAGAGAGAGAGAGAGAGAGAGAGAGAAGCATAGGTTGACCAGTGGTTGAAAATATTCTAGTAAATCAGGGGCAAAAGAGCATCGGCTTTCTTGATCTGAGCCCCTGTAGCAGTTATCCAATAGATGCTTGCTTTGTCTCAAACAATGGTGGGGGAGCAGTTACAGTGAGTGAGAATTCAAGTGTTATGCAGCAGGAATGCATAATATATATATATATATATAGAAAGGAACTGAGATGTGAATACTTAGCTAATTTCAGGGAGACCCTTCAGGTAATAAATTCAGGGCATGAATCCTGTTTGGTTTGCGAACTAAATGGGAAAGGAAAGAGATCTTCATTCTCTGCTCCCCCACAATATCCTGCTATTAACAAATTCATTCCAGGCAAAACTAAACAAAAAGCAAAAGCCACAACTGTACTTCAACAAAACTTCAGTTCAAGCCATACTGAGTTGCAAGTCTGCACACATGTCCTGGGTGAAATGTAAAGAATAGGCTATTGGGTTCCACTATTAGTATAAGACAGAATGCCCCTGTTTATTCAGTCAGCATAGACCTAAATAGGACTTGGGTCTGTCTTGTTGGCCATTCTTTATTTAACAGAGGGCTTGGTGCTTTGGCAAAGGCTGCCTCTTGCAGAAGGGAAGAGGAAATTGATGTCCTATTACTGAAGTCTTCTGCATCACTTCCTATATTTTTCAGAATCCTTCAAACCTATGTGGAAGTTATTTAGGGCTGAAGAATGCAGAGTACTTCAAACAAAAGAGGGAATTGAGAAGACTCATTTCCGTGAATAGTTTTTGGTGTAGAATGTTGCTTTCTGGATAAACACCTTTCATGAAAGGCTGTTATTTTCTTCTGTGAAATTTGCAGCTATATGTTTCCTATCTTTCCGTCTCATTATTGTAAGAGCACTTAGTATCAGTTTGCAATACAGACACTAGAGACACAACTACCCAACAGATGCATATTTCAAGGCAAACAATGGCAATTCCATTTCATCTTCTTTGCTTGAACATCATCATCACCATCACCATCAGCAAGCAACTTTTTGGACTCTCTCTGTCTGGTATAAGGGATTCTCCTGCCTGAGAATAAGGAATTTATGACTGTAGGAATAACCTCCCACCAGAAATTTAGATGATACCATCACTCCTGAGTTTGACAAAAGCCATTTAAAACCATTTAAGCCATTTAAGTCTGAAGATCTCTCAAAATGTAGACAATTCCACCCTAAAATTTAGCCTGCAACATAGAGGTTTCTGTGAATAGAAGCAAAAAGAAGTAATTTTGCTCCTAGAATATAAACACATTAAAAAGAACCAGCAAATTCCCAACTAATGTGTGGGTGTGAATACATTTTTTCTTTTCACTTCTAATGGAAACATTAAAAATAGTTTAATAGGATAATCATTCCTACTTTTTCTCCCTTGAGTAATTGAGTTCAGTGAAGTCAAATGTCTTATGCTGGCTCTGACAGTGGCTACAAGGAGATGATAGAACTGGAACGAGGGTGATATTTCTTAACATAAAAGAAGACATGCAAAGATGCTCATGCAAGAGACTGAGGCTCATGCAAGATATGAGCTGTGGTGGCCCAGTGGTTAGAATGCAGTATTACAGGTTAATTCTGCCGACTGCCAGCAGTTCGATCCTGACTGGCTCAGGTTGACTTAGCCTTTCATCCTTCTGAGGTCAGTAAAATTGACCAGATTGTTCATGGGGCAATATCTGACTCTGTAAACCACTTAGCGAGGGCTGCAAAGCAATATGAAGCACCATGTAAGTCTAAGTGCTATTGCTATATGTAAATGACTATTTCCTTAAAGGCCACACCTTTCCAGGTGAGTTGAGGTAATCTTCTAAGGTTATTTCCTCTTGCAATTCCAAAATTATGGGTGGGCAAGAAAGTTATTCAGAGTGATCTCATGGAGAGTGTTCAACAATCTAAGATACTCAATTTCAGGAACACTCAGTTACCCAGAAAATAGCTTGGGGCAATCATTGATCATATAGTCTACCTGTATATCTACACTTGTCTTCAGAAAGGGCCTGATTAACTCAAAATAATCAAACCAAGCAATATCTTCACCACTAACACAAACGAGAAGTAGAAAAAGACAAAAATAACAACAAAATAGACAACAAATAGGACAACAAAATATCCCACCAACTGTGGCTAAAATGTGATAGCAAAAATGTACATCCTTCACTCTTAATAAGTCCATCATCCTTTTAGCATTGTTTAGGAAACCAGGAGTTAAAATTAAAAGAAGACAAACCACAAATTGTAAGTTCCTTGGTATAGATCTACACAACAATTGCCATTCCATGGGCTTCCCACCCTGGCTGTTACCTTCTTGTACTAAGATGCTGGCTGGGGTAAAAACTATCTTTCTTTTGTGTTCATTTCTACCCGTTGTGACAGTATAAAGCAGTAACAACATTTATAGCTTACACACTCCCTTAATCCATTTTAATTACAGGCAAAATATTACCCAGGTAGATATTTGAGGAGAAAATAATATACCTGTTTGTTGCACACACATATACAATAGAAACAAATTGTCTAAAGAAATTTCTGAAAAATGCAGCAGTTTATACACATATTCAGCTGCAAAGGAGTCAGCACATATCACAAAATCTAAAATATGTCAATTATCTTCCCAACATGTGAATTTCATTAGCTGGTTAAATGGTACCTATTACTGCATCTAGCCAGCTGAGGGATTTCCAGTAGGAAATGTGATACAAGAAAAGCTTACAGATCTTACATTCTTGAAGGCCGTGTGGAATTCATGCTGATTTAGTATGATAACAGTAGGCTCAAACTCACCTCTTTGGCTCTGTACGATTAAATCTTTCCCAAAAAGACAGGACAGGCAGCTGCCATAAAAAAGCTGGGACTGGAATACGTTCTATAACTCCTAATGGCTTAACTCATACATGTAATGAATAAAATGATAAGCCATGGAAATATTCAAAACAACAAACAGCTCTATTGCTTTGTGGATTTGGGTACTAAATATAGTTGCTTCTTAAATGTTATAAACTGCATTTAGTTGCAGGAGACAACGTTCTAACACTAATTGGAAAAAGGACTCTGAAGTTTCCAAAGTTATGTGAAGGCTACGTCTACTTATTTATTTATTAATAAATAAATGCTCTATTCGAGTCAAATTCCAATGGACATACAGGCATCTCTACAAGGAACCTCCCACCCCCTTCTATAGCTCTGTCAAGCTGGGTGATATTGCATTCTTCTGGATGCCAAAAATCTTAGTACTAATGGAAGGCATTCAGTATGTGACCAATGATTTTCATGATGTGATACAGACTGTACTGAAATGGCAATGTTCCTTGTGGAGTGAACAGCAGCTGGGAAAACCTTCACTGGGATTTATAGGGGTCCATCCCTAACTACAGTGTTGCCAAAACAATAAAATGTCTGCAAGCATTGTGGGTATCCAGGGAACAAAGGATTTTTTTCAAAAAAGCATGCTGTTGCAAAGAAAGCTATGTCCTTTCGTATATCAGGTGTGACAGTGTTATCACCTCTTCAAGGTAGGCCAGGTCAGGAAACAGACTTTATGTTACTTTATTTTAGTCTGTAGGGTATTATAATAGAAAGTTAAAAGTCTATCAGAGTTTCTGTCTGCCCTCTCTTATTCCACACTGAATCAAGATAGAATTATTTTAAATTATTTTCTGATGTTCAGAGTTATATACTTAAGATGCCAATAAAGGGAGACTTTTTATACCTCAGGGTTGAAATGAGCTAGGTTGTTTTTTGAGCTAGGTCGGTGCTCTCTGAGCTTGCTTGTTTTCCTGCAGATGTTTCATTACCCAAACTAGGCAACATCATCAGTGCAATGATGATGTTGCCTACTTTGGGCAATGAAATGTCTGCAAGAAAACAACCTAGCTCAGAGAGCACCAAGGACCCTTCATACTTAAGAAGGGTGGATATATAAAATTTTCTAAATAAACATATACATAAATGCTCCCTCTTTTCTAAACTATCCTTTATTCCTTGCTAAGCTGTCATTTACACTCTCTTTTATTATCTTTCAACAGTTCTGCTAACAGCTCTTGCATCCCTTTGTCAACTTTCTCTGCATTTCTCTACCACTGGGCACACACCCACACAGACACAGACACACCCACACCCACACCCACACATATAATCATGCAAATTTGCTTGGGATGCTTGTTTGTCATTCAATGAAAACACTGCATTCATCAGACACTTCTAGAAACAAGTTCCACCTTTTATTGTATCTGCCGCAACCTCACACACAAGCATATAAAGGGTAGAGTTTGCACTGGGATATTATGATGGGTGTTTTGTCATTTCCCTACCCATCTGCCATGGATACTTGTACTGGGATTATGGTATTGGGAAAGGTTTAACAACCTCACATGCAAAGGTCCTGATCTTGCTAATATTCCCTTTAGTCATTCCTCTGGATTAATGGAATGTGTGTGTAGGTCATTTTACTGATCTCGGAAGGATGGAAGGTGAGTCAACCTTGAACTGGTGAGAATCGAACTGCAATCAGCAAAAGTAGCTTGCAGTACTGCATTCTAACCACTGTGCCACCCCCCCCTCTCTCCCTCCCTCTCTCTTTTTTTACAAAATCTATGCAGGGGATTGATGAAAATGATGATTCCAGCATTTTTAGTGCATCTAACTATCTGCTATGCCATCAACTGGTTGTCTCCCTTCTGGGGTTTGTAACAAGAGTTTCCCTAGGTCAAGACTGGGAAAATACTAATTAGTTTTTTTATATTGGTTTAATTCATTGCTTTCTTTCCCAAATTCTTCTTCTCCTCCTCCTCCTCCTCCATATTCTGATTGTTGCCTCCCTATTGTGTAACTATTTTCTTCCCACCATGGGAATTATTTGACTCAGAGTAATTGAACTCAACCATTCAGTAAATATATTTGCGTTCATTTTAGTGCACAAACAAAGGCCAGAGGGAACCATCTCAGTCCTAAGAGAATTAGTTTTGTTTACCTATTCTTCTCTATAGTATAGAGTAGTGACATCTTTAATAGATGTCTCCAAGGATGCCAGAGGAAATTCAGCTCAGATATAGCATCTGTAGTCTTTTCATGATAGTCTCAAACACCTTGTCCTGAGATTTGCTACAAGCCATGGAAAAACTATCATTTCTCTACATCTCCTGGAAGAGTAAAATTGTCCTGTCCCCACCACGTTCTACAACTGGTGGTGGTTGGAAACAATGCCAACTTGATTTTGTTTTTCCCACTTGGCCATTTTTCCTTCTTGCACTTTTTTTTCTTCTAAAGTGAGTTTAGAAGAGGCTATGATGAACAAACATTCTTCTTAAACCAGGAAAGGTGACTGGGAAATACATAAATAAACCATTGAGTAATACTTAAGAAGAGGAAGAACTTAAGCTCACCATGGGTTGAGCTCTATTTCTGTCAGCTATTACTGGACTAGGACCAAAGTAGATTGTATTTAAGTAGATGCTAGATTTCCACATAAACCTTCTTGCTGCATGCTTAGAGTTAATCCATGTTCAGAAATGAGGATTTGAAAAGGCAGAAATTTAAAGGACAACGTCTGTGATTACAGTCCCAGTGAAACAAAGATAAAAGAATAGAGAGCTAATTGTCTCTTAATGGAGTGTATGCTCCTGTCTCATCCTTTTGATTTGGTAAATGCAATGGGACCAGATGTGGGAGTCCTTAATTCCTTTTTTGTAATGATGAATCCACATGTCTCCGGGCGGTCAAGCGATCTCATCAACATCTCAGCAGGACAACTTTGAAAGGGGAGGGGGGGAATGGAAGGACTGTTTCACAAGACTAAATTCAAATTGCCTGTAAAATGAAAACAAAGATTGCCTTTGACATGAGGGAAGGCAGGCAAATGGGAACGATTCTGCCTTGATGGAGTAGATATAGCCTTTCCCCCTTACTGAAAATTGGGCACAATGAAGAAGTATGACAGAAATTCAGGCAGTCATTAAAAGACTGATTCTCTTATTTGTTGAATACCTCAAGATAAACTCTGTAAAAAGAGCTTTCTTAATTCCCCATGCTTGTTCAGAGTGAACCATTTCAGCTGCTTGACCAGTGTTTATTTCTCACGTAACAAGTGGCCACACCCAAAGGTAGAACCTAACAAGGTAAAAGGGAGATTTCTGCAACAATGGCAAAAGAAAATAATTCCTCTGTGGTTGCAGTATTAGCTCAGGAATTTGCAATAGATGTGATGCTTGTTGGACAGATGCAAGGAAGATAGTTGAAAGATAAATGGAGTTCCCATTTACCAATGTGGAATGCACACATCTTTAGTCTGATTAGTCATATGCTGCCTTATGCTAGTGTAACGTAAGAATGGATGGGGAAAAGATGAATACATAGAGTGATTTATAGCAGTGTATAAATCAATAAATGGCGACAATAGGCTACTTTGCAAAACTTAATAGGAATCAGGGCAGAATGACTTCAAAGGTAGTTTCTGCTCGGTTAGAAGCCAGTAAGAGATTCCTGCATTCCTGGTCTTCTGTAATATGATTTCTCTCTTCTCTCCTTCTTCACTGTTCCCTCTACCTCAATTACCCTTGGAACTATTGTTCCCTGAAAGCACACATTAAAATCTTTAACTTTGTTAGTTGGAGCATCAGTACAAGCTATCAGACACAAGGAACAAAATATCAATATGAATTTATAGCAAAGAATTTGAATTTATTTAAAGTCAAATAATATTTAAAGTCAAATAATATTTAAAGTCAAATAATGCTATACTAGCAGTAGATTTTTTTCTCCAGTCCTAAGAATTTTCCAGAACAAGTATTTTTTTTTAAAGAAAAAAGAATAGGCCAAAATGTGTTCCCACTGATTGGACTGTCCTTATCATTTGCAGGAAATGTTCCATGTGATATGGATGTGACTAGGGTTAGTAATCTACTCCATCTTCTATTTTACTAAAAAGCTTTAAGTGACAGTCATGACTGACCAGAGCCATGATGTACAATATAAGATAATATTTATGGACTCATAAATATTGACTACAGAGTATGGAAGACTACAATTTAGTTCTAAATGGTAAAGACAGTAAATTAATGATTTAAATGAAGAAAAAGAAAAATGGTTATGTGATGTGTCTGTGAAATTAAAAGGAAGAAAGATGAAGGAAGTAATAAATTGAATGAAGGTGTTATGCTCTTGTGGGATGGAGTTGAATGCATGCTGGCAAATGAATGTATAATTTGAACTATGAATGAAAGGGCTAAACTGTATATTAGAAATATGATGACTGTGGATACACATGAAAGTAGAAATTCATAGGCTAGTGACAGTTGCATGCTATGCTCCAGTGAATAGTGCTAATGAAAGAACCAGGGGGGAATCTGGGGAAATATTGTACAACATTTTGAATAATATGATCAAGAGGAAACAATTATTATGTTATATGACATGAATGGATGGATGAAAATGAAATGAGAAAGTGCAGAAAAAGCATTGATTAATTTGGAGACCCAAGAATGGATAAAAATGGCATTGTTTGACAAGAACCTGCTTAGGAAATATCTCTTTCTTCTGAATACCTGATTTAAACAACAGTCTAGTCACATGTAAATCTGACAAAAAGGGATGCAAATCTTAGTTGATTTCATTGTTCATGATGAGAATTCATAAAATATAAAAGATTTTAAGTGGTCCTAGACAGACAATTACATGTCAGTGTCAAAAGTAGATCTTGGAAAAAAATGCACATGGAACAATAAAAAAGAAATTAAAAAAACACACACATGAAAGTTAAAGTCCTGTGTGAAATATTAAACTCTCAACAGAAAGTTTAAAGGTTTGAAAGGTGACATAAGGAAAATGATGTGAAAGCTGCTTGAACCCGAAAAAAATGAATTATGACATAAATTGCTATCAATTTATGTGGAGTATATGAATGAAAGGTTAATTGGTGGAATAAAAAAGTTAAATAAACTGTAGATGAGGAAAAATGCATATAATGGAATTGTGAAAAAATTAGGATAAGATGAATATAGAATAGAATTAATATACAGTAAAAAAGATACTTCCAATGAATATGGTCTGAGATAGTAAGGAATGGTTAAGATTGAAAGAGGAAGAGCAATCCAGATGGAATTTTTTT
>NW_015386504.1:501432-535017 GCF_001527695.2 Protobothrops mucrosquamatus | reverse complement strand
CTGGTCCATGGACCAGTACCGGGCCATGGCATGCCAGGAACCAGTCCACACAAACAAGCAAACCCCATCTGTGGGATGCAGGCAGTACACAAAACCACACACCCTCCAATCCACAGAAAAACCTCTCTCCACAGAACTGGTCTCTGGTGCCCAAAAGGTTGGGGACCTCTGCTCTAGAATTTTATATGGGAATAGTAATGAAGTGACAGTACAACTGAAAAGAGTGCTTTGAACGTTAGTGTTCAAGAAAAGAGTGACAAAAGGCAGTAATAAATGCTTTGAGAACACTGAAAAATGATAACATTGAAAATATAGATGAAATATCTGGAGAAATGTGGATGTGGCTTGTTTATGAAGTAGCTGGACTTTGGTGGAATGTCTATATGACGGAAGTCAAGTATTTGTGAGAATAAATTGAGTGTTTGGCAAATGATTTAACACTGAGTTGAAAGTAGATAAGATACATGATTGGTTTCTTAAGGTGTTTATAAACATGAATAAGGAATGTTTGTGGTAAAGTTAGAGGTATGTTGGTTGGGAACATAAATGCATGTGCACTTTTGTATGCAGATACTACTGGGTTATTGGTGAGAAGGCATATGACTTGCAGTACATGTAAGATAAATTATATATGCAGTGAAGAATATAGATCTGAAATTTAATGCACTGGAGATCCAGAGTAATTGTATCTGACAGGACAAGCTGAATAAACGATTACTAGTTATATGTAAAAGTGATAAATTTAGAGTGAATAAATATATTTGCAAATCTTGATCAAATGTTTACTAAGGATGGTAAATGGACGAAGACATTTTAAAATGTTTGTATCGGTATCTGTATCTATCTCTCTATATAATAATAATAATAATAATAATAATAATAATAATAATAATAATAATAATAATAATAATAATAATCATCGATAAGACAGACAAAAAAGTCTGGATAGTGGACGTGGCAGAGCCTGGAGACAGCAGAATAGATGAGAAAGAACTGGAGAAGATAACAAAATACAAAGACCTACAAATAGAAATAGAAAGACTGTGGCAAAGGCAAGCAAGGGTAGTACCAATTGTAATAGGTGCCTTGGGTGCAATCCCAAAACAGCTAGAGCACCACTTGAACACCATTGGCATTGACAAATTCGCCATTAGTGAATTGCAAAAGGCGGCCTTACTAGGAACTGCTTCCATCCTGCGACAATATCTGTAATACCATCAAACATCCACATCTGCCTATCCCAGGTTCTTGGGAAGGACTCGATAGGTAGGCAAAAATGCCAAATCCAGTCTGAACATCTGGATGACTGTGCAATGATCAATAATAATAATAATAATTGGAGGGGACCTTGGAGGTTTAATAATAATAATAATAATAATAATAATAATAATAATAATAATAATAATAATAATAATAAAGTTGGAAGGGACCTTGGAGGTCATCGAGTCCAACCCCTTGCTCAGGCAGGAACCCTACACCATTTCAGACACATGGCTGTCCAGTCTCTTCTTAAAAACTTCCAGTGTTGGAGCATTCACCGCTTCTGGAGGCAGGTTGTTCCATTGGTTAATTGTTCTAACTGTCAGGAAGTTTCTCCTTAGTTCTAAGTTGCTTCTCTCCTTGATCAGTTTCCATCCTTGCTTCTCGTCCTGCCTTCAGGCGTCTTGGAGAATAGCTTGACTCCCTCTTCTTTGTGGCAGCCCCTGAGATATTGGAACACTGCTATCATGTCCCCCCTCATCCTTCTCTTCATTAGACTAGACATACCCAATTCCAGCAACCATTCCTTATATGTTTTAGCCTCCGGTCCCCTAGTCATCTTTGTTGCTCTTCTCTGTACTCTTTCTAGAGTCTCAGCATCTTTTTTACATCGTGGTGACCAAAACTGGATGCAGTATTTTGTTTATATGAGGGGGTGAGAAAGAATGTGTGCAAATTTGGACTAATGCTTAAGAAACCAGACTGGGAATAAAGAGATCTGAGTTCTAATCCTTTGGACCAATCATTTTTTTTCAGCCTAGAAAGAAAACAGTGGCAGACACCAAGAATGGAATGGAATGGAATGGAATAGAATATTTTATTATTATTATTATTATTATTATTTTAATTTATATGCCGCCCTTCTCCCAACGGGACTCAGGGCGGCGCACAACATATTTAAAACAAAACATAAATACATTCCCCCCCCCGATAAAACCGAATTAAATCAAATTTTAAAGTTGTGTCTCTATCAAATTGCTAAAAAATAAACCCCATATAAAATCCTCCCTAGGTCAGGTCCGCTTGCTGGAAAAGCCATGTCTTGAGGGCGCGACGGAAAGCAGGGAGATCCGGAATCATCCGGATCTCGGGGGGTAGTTCGTTCCAGAGGGTAGGGGCACCCATAGAGAAGGCCCTCCCCCTGGGGGTCGCCAGCCAACATTGCTTGGCCGACGGCACCCTGAGGAGGCCCACTCTGTGGGAGCGTACCGGTCTGAGGGAGGGGATCTGCGGCAGAAGGCGGTCTCGGAGATAACCGGGTCCTATGCCATGAAGCGCTTTAAAGGTGGTAACTAGATAGAATAGAATAGAATAGAATAGAATAGAATAGAATAGAATAGAATAGAATAGAATCGGTCTCTGGTACATAAGCTCTCAGTGTACATAAGCTCTCAGTGTATATACAAACAATCAAGACTGACTCCCAAGAACATGTATTACAAACATATATATTAAATACATCTAAAAGTATTTATGGATCAGCAAGACCTGCCCATAGGAAAGAGTGATGGGCAGTTTCTTTCCTAAAACAGAAAGGTGGGACATCATAGCAGCAGGGGATTGGTTCCATAGGAGGTCATGGTTGTCTGCAATTTGGACTAAATACTTTGCAAGTTGTTATAAATGTTCTTAGCTTGGACAGGGTTTTCTTAAGATGATTTAGAATTAAGCTTCCATGAACATAGGACAAAAGTAGCCTAAATAGAAACAGAAGATATACTCTCAGTTCATAGAAATGGACATGGTATTTGAAATCACCACCTCCATATATCTACACATATGTAAGCACATATTTCATTTCATTTGGAAGACATTTGGGAAAGAGCTAACCTATTAATTCAGGTGTAGTAGAAAAAAAATGAAATAAGATTAGACAACATGGGCCATAACACCACCTTGCTGAAACAGGAAGAGAAGTTCAAGTTCAAGTTCAAGACATGAAATAAATAGAATTGGGTCATATGCAGGTTCATCTCTGATGTAAAGACAGTTTGGTCTCAACTCTGGTTGCCTTCCAGAAGCCTCTTAAAATCAAGCTGTTCTGGGCAGTGTCTCTGGGTTGGCACCAGATACCCTTTGGAGTTTAGGTATGTTGATTTTATAACATTTTTATTGTTACTGTAGTTTTTATTTATGTTCCTCGCTGCAGATCATATACCCGCATGACAGCATCCACAATTTTCATAAAAAGCATGTGCTAATTAGGCATTTTTTGCTTTCATTGCTAACTGGAATGTTGGTGCCTCTCAGCTATTCCAAAGGTATAACTATACGACAAAATAAATAACTGTTGAAATCAGTGCTTTTTAAAATGTAAATAAAAGTAAATGCTGCACCAAAAGATACCTTGCTTTTAGCTGTAAGGCAGAAGCTTGCCCTAGATAGAGACACCCTTATCGTTATCTGTACTAACATGAAAACAGCTCTTTTTTCCCCATTTGCACATCAAATTTCTAGTAATGTAGCTACTTGGGGGGGGGGAGTAGTGATTTTAGGGAAGATAGTACAATCAGACCTGCCTTGACAGAATCTATAAACAGTTGCTGAAAAATCCTGTTATTTAATGCATTCAGTAACTCTAATTGGTTCATTAGAAATGTAATCACTTTCATGTCGCCAGCTGTTGAGACAGAGAAAAGAGCAGTGGCTAATGATTAGCTATTTTAGAAAGCTAATATTGAATTCTTAATATGCCCCTTGCAGTCTTGACTCTGAGCTGTTCATTCAGTCCATAAGCATGTGTGTTCTGGCCCTGTGATCTGTAAAGGCTTTCAGATAAAGTTGGGACACTTCAGCCAAAACTGTACCTGTACCATGGAAGTGATACATCTGTACACACATTGTGTGAATCTGCCTGCTGCTTCATGTGATTATTCAATTAATCACTTGCAGCTAGAGAGAATTTCTCACTGCATTTGATGAGCCTCTGTCCCAGTTTAGGACTGACAAGAGACGATTAGTGTCTTTGCTCAGAAAGGAACAAACGAGAAGAAAAGTACACAACATTAGCAACGTAAATTGCTATCTCAGGTTATTTTTCTCAACTGCGATGAGCTCTACATCTCAAGAGTTTTCATTTTCTGTTTATAATGAAGCTGCTTTCTCTCATTTGAGATGGATAGGGAGCAAAACTAGTCCATTTATCTTCCAGCCTTTGCTTCTTGACTAGAGATGTCACATGCAAGGGCTGTAGCTTCTACTGAATGACTCACAGGACATGGACAAGTTCAGTAATGACTCAAGACATTTCTTGTCTGGAGCAAAATCCCAGAACTAATAATAATAATAATAATAATAATAATAATAATAATAATAATAATAATAATAATAATAATAATAATAATAATAATAATAATAATAATAATAATAATAATAATAATAATAATAATAAAGTTGGAAGGGACCTTGGAGGTCATCTAGTCCAACCCCCTGCTCAGGCAGGAAACCCTATACTATTTCAAACAAATGGCTGTCCAGTCTCTTTTTAAAAACTTCCAGCGTTGGAGCATTCACCGCTTCTGGAGGCAGGTTGTTCCACTGATTAATTGTTCTAACTGACAGGAAATTTCTCCTTAGTTCTAGGTTGCTTCTCTCCTTGATTAGTTTCCATCCGTTGCTTCTTGTCCTGCCTTCAGGCGCCTTGGAAAATAGCTTGACTTCCTCTTCTTTGTGGCAGCCCCTGAGATATTGGAATACTGCTATCATGTCCCCCCTTGTCCTTCTCTTCATTAAACTATACATGCCCAATTCCAGCAGCCTTTCCTTATATGCTTTGGCCTCCAGTCCCCTAATTATCTTTGTTGCTCTTCTCTGTACTCTTTCTAGAGTCTCAACATCTTTTTTACATCGTGGTGAACAAAACTGGATGCAGTATTCCAAGTGTGGCCTTACCAAGGCATTGTAAACTGGTATTAATACTTCACGTGATCTTGATTCTATCCCTCTGTTAATGCAGCCCAGCACTGTGTTGGCCTTTTTGGCAGCTGCAGCACACTGCTGGCTCATATTTAGGTGATTGTCCACTAGGACTCCGAGGTCTCTCTCACAGTTACTACTATTGAGCAAGGTACCCCCTATACTATACCTGTACATTTGGTTTTTCTTGCCTAAATATAGAACCTTTTTTCACCATTGAATTTCATTTTGTTAGATAGCGCCCAGTGTTCAAGTCTGTCCAGATCCTCCTGTATGCTAAACCTAGTTCATTCATAAGGGAGAATGAAGCAACTGTCTCACACTCTGGGGGTTTAAATGTGATCCAGTGGTATCAGAACACAGCTGAATGAGTGTGCTGTCTTCTGAGATCTTGGAAGATGCTGCCCTGTGCCCATGGATGAAGTAAGATTCAGTTAGCCTTTCAGTCAGCTTCTGTGTGTGTGTGTGTGTGTGTGTGTGTGTGTGTGTGTGTGTGTGTGTGTGTGTGTGGTGAGGGAGGCTTCTTTGGTACAATAGGAGAGGTCCTATTTTTGTCCTTTGCACAAGCAGAAAAATATCTGAAAAATACCCTGTTGTATTTACTGCTCAAATCATTTTAGAAAGTATCATTTGGTCATAAGAATTCCAATCACTGCAGACATTTATTTTTCCTCATTCAGGCACTGAACTGACACAGGCATTCAGCTGACACAGTTCATTTCATCCTCTTGCACAGTCAGGGCTGACCTTGAGTCAGGGAGATATTTCAAGGGTTTTACAACAAGATTAAGGATAGAAACCCAGAGCAAATGAATTGATTGTACTGCGCTCTGCCCTTCTACAAGTGTTTTAGGAATTGTTGATAAACACAGAGCTGGCAAAAGCTAGCTTGTCCAATGAAAATGTAAAAACCACCCAAGCTCAAGGCAGTGTACAGAGATTCCCTCTTCTGTTGTTTTCTGCTGTGATGTAATTGGGCTAAGAGCTCAAATTCAAAGTTCAAAATTATCCAAGAACCTTCTACCTGTGTTGTGATATAATAACAGAGTTAGAAGGGACCTTGGGAGATTTCTAGTCCAACTCCCTGCTCAAGTAGGAAACCCTACATCATTTCAGGCAAATGGTTGTCCAATCTCTTTTTTAAAAATTCCAGTGTTGGAGTACCCACAATTTATGGAGTGTCCTGAACCAACTGATATTGCCAGAGCCAACTACCCAACAAATAAATAGAAGTCATGTTGGATATATTTGGTTTTGTATTTAAAAGATCTTACAATTCAGTCCCATGTGTTCTTGATCTCCTACCGGACAGGAACCAAGATGCCCAGCCTGATTGAAAGGAGAAAATGATAGAAGGGCAAAAAAGCCTCTTTATTTCCATTGCTACTACTCATGAGGTTCAATAATGGTTGAAGAAGCAACAAACCTAAGTGCCGCCACAATGAAGAAATATGACACAAGCGCAGTACTTTTAACCTCATTTTTAACACTGCACACAAGTATATAAAAGAGAAGCATTTGTGACATGGCATGGCAATGCACATTTTGTCACTGGTATGGATGCCTCTCTTGAGTACAATGTTCCTACCTGGATTTTATTTATTTTTTGCATGTAATACATTATAAGTAACATATGTGGGAGGCCTTTGCAGAGTTCTGTTGCTACTGATCAGCTGTGAGCTGTTACTAGAATCCTTGCATTTTGGAAAACTAAAAGGATGTTGATAATGCAGAGTAGTGAAGAGAAATGATGCAAAAAAATATTGGAGTTGATGAACCTTCAGCATCAAACTATCAGCTGCAGGGAGAGGGGGAGATTTTGGCATAATACTGTAACTTATCAGCTTGAGGTGTTGAAGCTACTCAAGGGATCAAGATTACCTGTGAAATATGTTAGTGCATAGCACCAGTGTATTACTTACATGCCTTCAAGTATCAAGGTAAGAATTTAAAATGACATTGCAAAAGAAGAGAAAAGAATGAGCTGCTAAATGTGATACAGTTATTATCCTACCAACAACACTATAAAAAATGGGAATGCTTTATCAATGTATTTCCCAAGTGTGATGTTACGGTTACATTCTTTGCCTTACAACACATGTCAGCAAGGTTGTTCACTTTTACAAAGTGGCATTGTACAAAGTGGCATTGAGGGGGATCATCATATGCTCGGTGTCTGAAGGAGCCAGTGTTATTATTGATGTTTCTGCCTTTTCTTAAAATCTCTTTGAATGAAAATGGCAGAAGTGATGAGAAGCAAAGCCCCAAGGTCATCATCTTGGCTGGAGGTTCATTAATTTTATAAGCATAGATGGGATGAGGTTGGCCTATTAATCCAAGTAAATTCAACATCAATAGTTACATTCTAATGGGAACATTTTGCTACAGCTGTACATGATAATGTAGATGGCAGTCTTGAAAGTGTATCTCCTCAAATTGCCCTTTGGATTCCTGGAGCAGTGAAGACAGCCGGATTACAGGCTTTCTGGAAAAGGGCAGCCGTGTATTCATGGTGCACTTAGCAGCGTGGAGTCTGGCAAGATGAGCTATTTTCTCTCTGCGACCCACAATTAACATGACAGTCCCCAGCAAACCTGTTTGCAAGCAAATCAATAGCCCTGGCTCTCAGAAAACAATTCTGTTTGGCCACACAAGGACACTAGCAGGAAGGTCAGGTATCAAAGATTAAAGGCTCCATTGAATGTAGTTCCAGCCCTTTGCCTTGTTCACCTGACTGACAAGCCTTTCTTATCTTGAGAGTTTTTTATTTTATTTTTTAAAAAAAACGTGATTTTTTAAAGTACTTTAGATAAGATTAAACCTGGGTCAAGCTAAGCTGAAGATCAATTGTCATAAATCATTGGAAGCATGTAACATTTCTAGAGAAGAACTCAAAAGACTCTAATGGCCCCCCTCAGCCATGGGCTTCAACTCCAAGAATTTACAACAAAAATGGCCAAAGTTTTAGGAGTTGCAGTTTAGCTATTTTAGAGAATACCAAGTTAGAGAAATCTGGACTAGAGCAAAAGGACCAAGGCAGAGGTTTTATGGCTTGTAGAAAATATAGTTGCATTCACTTAGAACCTTGTTAATATCTAAGACCAGTGAATGCTTATTAGCCAGGATCCAGTCAAAGATACACAGTTCCATGGGAGAGTTAAGATACAAGCAGCATATTGATTTTAATTGTCTTAAAAGCATCTGAATGGATAATTGTGCTTTTCTTTCCCCTGTATAGAAGTAATTAATTAGTCCTCCATACCCTCTGCTTCTTGTATAAAAGCATTAGGGGTATGCTTTAAATTGGATTCCTACCTTAGATTCAGTGCCCTAAATGGTGGCCCCTTCCAATTCTATGGAGAACAATGGCTCTGTTCAAACACAATCTTCTTTGTGTTCAATTCACCCAGTGAAGAATGATAAGATCTCTAAGGTACCTTGGTTACATTTAGGAAGAGCTGGCTTTTAGGAAAACCATGGCATGTTTTTGTGTAAGTGATCACTTCACATGAAGTGAAATCCTCATAACTGGACTGAACATGCAAAAGCATCACTGAACTAGGAATCGGTTCATCATTTTGAGGACAGGTTCTAGGGTGGAATGTAGTCTGGATGCCCAGGAGGGAGGGAGTGCATTCCAGAGGCCAAGAAACAGTGAAGTTTAGATAGCTTGATTGAGAGGAAAAGTATTGAGGCAGATCGTACCTAGGAGTTCTCAGAGTATGTGTTTAATACTGTAGGTAGTCTGCTCTAGTTTGGCAAGATTTCTGTCTATAAGTAAAGAACAGGAAGGAAATAGCTTAGATGAACCTCAGTATGTTTGAGAACTTGTAGAGAGGATCTGCCTTAACTCTCTTCTTCCCAACCAAATTATCTAAACCTTGCTGTCTCTTCCTCCTCTGGAATGTGTTTCCTCCCTCCTGGAAAATCCAGAATAATTCCATCACAGGTACTACTTCTTGCCAACTATATATAAAAATATAAAAGGAAATATAATATTAGGAAAGACCCATCAGTTGCAATAGTTATGCATTTGCACCCTTGCTAGCTTGTGCCCATCTTCAAGGCAAAGTTCTAGGGGTTTAATGTTTTTGCTCATTTTTCACTTGTCTGCCAATGGAAAGGGAAGGGAAGCAGAGTATTAAATTGCTCAGAATAAGAATCAGTAAAACTGCAGCATTTAAGCACTGATCCAAATCAACAAATTGTTAAAAGTCCCATTAGCAGGCTTGATGTTATGATCTGCCTGGTTAGGAGAATGTAGCAAAGGAAACAATGCCACAAGCCAGTCTACAAATGGCTGAATACAGCTGAATAGAATGCAAACAATTATTAAGTTGGACATATTTTTGGCCATTGAACAGATATATGAAGGGTTTGGTCAGTGCTTTTTTTCTAAAACAAAAAAGGTGCCGGAACTCACACACGTCATACAACCCACTTTGCCTACCGTATAAGGTTCCACCCAAAAAAGGTGCCGGAACTCCGTTCTGGGCGTTCTATGAGAAAAAAAAAGCCCTGGGTTTGGTCCACTTTTTAGATCAGTAAGGAGTTGTGTTTCATTTGGATTCATTCCCTAAACTGTCAGAATACCCCTATCTACTTATGTGACACCTTCCATTTTTCAGTATTAATTTTGTTTGGTCTTATTTTATCTAATTGTTCATTACCCTCATAGCAAATAGGTCCCGTATACCAACTTACCACATCTAATGCCAATGCACATTTTATAACTGCTTACACATTATTGTTGTATATGAAAAAAAAGATGAGCAAAATGATAAACAAAAAAAGCAAAATGATAGGCAAAAAAGACGTTAGTTTGATGACTAATTTAAGAAAAAATAATTCTTTGCATCTGAACGTATGTAAGCTAAACTCATACTACGTGTTATATACTTATCACACTGTTCCTTTGTGGGGTAATCAAGTTTATGCTTTGGTTATAGATACAATTAAAGCTGCTAACCCATCTAGCTAGCTCATCTCATTCACTCTCCTTCATGTATTTGTTGTACAATTCAGTCTTCATTGTCTCTCTCTGATGAAACAACCTTAGCATTTTTCTTTTAAACTCACTTTTATAGCCAGTCCACATTCACTCTGTTTGTTATTGTTCTTTACACTCACCTCTTAACTATATAATTTCCACTGAATTCAACTTACTCTTGGTTCTTCAACTCCTACTTCCAGAAAATAAAGCACGCTCACTCCCTCATATAAAAACATATTTGATTCTTTCAATAAAGATTCATTCCTTACCATAGCCATATTATGAACATACCTTTCTACCAGTATTTGCACATATTAAGATATATCTACTCATTTTCTCAAGTTTAGGAAGTATTCTTTACTAAGCTATAAAAACTCAATAATTTGCTATTGAGTATTTTTGCCTTTTATGTATGACATTACCTATATCAGTGATGGCGAACCTTTTAGAGACCGAGTGCCCAAACTGCAACCCAAAACCTACTTATTTATTGCTGGGTGCCAGGTGGGCGTGGCCCACTGGGTGGGCATGGCTGTGATGGTTATGGCAGATTGGGTGGGTGTGGCCAAGGTGGGCATGATCACCTCAATGTTGCTCATGGGGAGGGACGCCTGTGGGGGCCGGGCAAGGTTGTGGGAGATCCAGGGGGTCTCTGGCAGGTGGTGCGGTGGGTAGGAGGCTTGTCCTGCTGGGTGAGGCAAGGCGAGGCAGAGTGGGGGTGCCATTGTCACAGGGAAAGATGAGGCCGAGGTGGCTGCTGCCTGACACCATCGGCCCCTGCACACAGAGGCCAGGGAGTGCATGGGTGCTGGGATGCATCCGGCCATGTGGACCTCAGCGAGTTAGCAGGTGGCTGGTTGAAGAGGGACAGGTGCTATCTCCAGGGCATGGCACGCGTGCCCACAGAGAGAGCTCTGAGTGCCGCTTCTGGCACGCGTGCCATAGGTTCACCACCACTGACCTAGATCTTTGACACATTAATTTTAGATCCAAATATCTCATGGCATCATTTTTTTCTAATATACACTGAAAATTATTCAGGTTCTCAGCCAAGAAGAGATCAAGCTTCATAATCTGTCCCAAGCAGCTTGTACACTCTCTTTCCTTGTCCTCTTTCCATTCATTCTATTGTGAGAGTGATCTATCTTTTAAATTTTGTATGGGATGTGTCTTCCTGTAATCATTCCAGGAATCATTTTGATTTCATCCTCACTTTCTTCACTCCTTTCCTTTTTTTACTTGGGCCATTTTTATCCCAATGTCCAGTCTTAATGCTTTCAAAAAATGTCATCTCCCATAATCAGAACCTCTCATCAACTTTGTATGCTTCAATAATTTTCTCAGTCTTTCTTAATCATATAGAATAAAATCAATCATGTTTTTAAATTTACACTCATCCTTTTGCATGTGCATATATTAATAGCCAAATATGATTAAGCTATGTATTTCTAACAAAGCAGATATTTATACCAATCAGTATCGTGTTTCAATCTGGCACAATAGTAAATCTAGACTCAACAGAGTCTCAGTCCTTTATTTTGGAATTAGTTTATGTGTCAGTAGACTCTTGGATATGACTTGGCTAGCATAGATATTATTGACATCACTTAAATGTGAGCCAGCAGTGTATGGCAATAGCCAAAAAAGCTAATACAATCCTTGGTTGTATAAACACAGGCATAGAATCAAAATCACATGAAGTATTAGTACCGCTTTATGAAGCTTTAGTAAGACCACACCTGGAATACTGCGTTCAGTTTTGGGTACCATATTACAAAAAAGATGTTGAGACTTTGGGAAAAAGTGCAAAAAAGAGCAACTAAGATGATTAAAGGCCTGGAGAGAAAAACATATGAACAACAGTTGGAGAAATTGGGTATGGTCAGTTTAGGGGGGGGGGGAAAGGACTAGGGTGGACATGATAGTGTTATTCCAGTATTTGAGTGGCTGCCACAAAGAAAAGGAGGCCAACTTATTTTCCAAAGCACCAGAAGGCAAGACAAGAAACAATGGATGGAAACAGCTTGCCTTCAGAAGTTGTGGGTGCTTCATCATTGGAGGTTTTTAAGAAGAGACTGGACAGCCACCTATACCTGGACAGCCAAATGGTATAGGGTCTCCTGCTTGAGTGGCTGGTTGTATTAGAAGACCTCCAAGGTCCCTTCCAGCTCTATTCTGATTGATTGATTGATTGACATGCATTATTCAGCCTCAGACATTAAGGACCTCTCATCACCTAACCTAAAACCTCCTCCCCCTCCCTTCCCACACACATACACTTCACAAGTAAGGCATGGAGAGTGAAGTCCCTCAGTAGCAATAACTAGCAGCCAGCCCAGAAATGAAAACTGGTTGCTTGGGAAAGCATTCTACAATGCAGCAAAGATGAGAGGTACGTAAGTAGAATCCCTAACATGCCCCTATAGCCCAGTTCACATACAGGCACTGACAGCTCACTATTTCTTTAGAAGGGCCCTTGATCACCATCAAGTTGAGCAAACCATGGAGAAACATGGTTTTATTATTGAGACAGGCAGCATTTCAATTGCATCTAGAAGCTAACTACAGAAGTTACCACAGCTCATAAAATAAAACTGCTCAGTGGGTGAATTGAGATATTTCTACAAGTACACATTGTTGCATTCTGTAACTCCTGACTGGTCTTAAAGGGTAGTCCCATGTCAAGCATTTTACAGTAATGCAAACAAAAGATGACTAAGGCAGAAGTGACTATGCGAAGGTCCAGGAAAGGGCATAGTTAACACAACAGAAGTATCTGTAGAATTACCCTTCTGGCCACATCTACCCTTTGGCCTTCGAGCAACAGCTGTGAATCCAGGAGGACTCCCAGGTTATGTATGAGTTCTGTTTGGTCTGATACAATCCCATCAGGAACTAAGGTTGGAAAAACATTATCTATGGGAGGCCCAGCCTAAGTCTATTTTTCCCCATCAGATGCCATCAGCTATCAACCACTGGAAGAAGGGATTGACAGCATCTCAGCTTGGGCTTGAAGTGGTGATAGTGATTGTTGCTCTTGTTATTTATTAAATGTAAGTATTACCAATCTTTGAGGCTCACAGTTGCTTTCAACGTCTAGAACACAATAAAACATCAGAGCAGCTTATAACAACATAGAGAACACAATAAAACATCAACAGTTAATAACATTGTACAAAGCAATTTCATAAAGCAAAACAAACAAGCAAACAAAAGTACCAAAGACACCACAGGCTGTAAAAATAAGATCCAGATAATATATAACAATCCCTTCAAACTTCTCTATTTACGTTGCCATAGACAAACACTGTCCTTTCTTTTGCTCTAATTTTCAAGGAATACCCAATGCACAGACTACCCTGGTGTACTTTCCTTTACACAGTGTGTGTACTTGCCCATGCACACAAGAGCCAAAATACTTCCATTTTCCTGTAGCTTTTGTCATTTGGGCTACTCTTCCACCTTCTTTTCACTCCTTCTTGCTTCCTCCCATGCCTCTCTTCCATACCTGTAACATTGTTTGGACACTAATTTAGGACTCTTAAGAGAGAGCAATCCATGCCTCCAGAAATAGCCCGATTGATAGTTGAGAGGTCCAGGACCTCTCTTTCCTGAGACCTGTGAGCTGGGCATCTTGAGAGGCATCTAAACTTGCTGCTCAAAGCAGCCATTTATACTTGTCTAGACTACTCCACCACCTTCTGACACATGTTCAAGAATGCAGTTGATGGTTTGCTTTCCTTGCTGGGAGATGACATTGGTTGGTAGGGAAAATGAGGCCAAGAAATTTCACCAGTCACTTGTCCCACATTTGACTGTAAGTCTGGTACCCCCAAGTTTTGTTGGCCTGGTTATTGTGGCAGAATGATCCTAACTGAACAATGCAGCACATTTTATGCTGGTTTACTTTTTGTTGTCTCAAGGATTTGTGGATTGCATTTTAATGCAGATAATTGGCTGTGCCCTTTATCAGGAAATTGCATTCCAATCATGCCATTTGTTACCTTTGTATTTTTAATTAATTCTGAAACTTTTTAGATGAAGTTGTTTTATGTATGAACACACATAAATATGTGGATTTATTTTATTCAAGGCATGCGTTTTTTTGTCTTGTACCCCTGGAGATCAACACAATCATTTACAACACCATACAACAAGGAATTTTAAAAACAAAACACTAAGAAAATGATAACTACCCAGCAGCAAAGCCTAACATAGAGGAAAACAATCAAAAGTAAAGCAAAAATCCAGAAATAACAAAAACCAGTGACATCATGCAATGTATTTTCCTGCTGCCTGAAATTTTATAATGAAGAAATCATATGAAACTAGCCCAATTTTAAATGACAATATAATGTCTTGGCCAAGGCCAAGCCGACATTCAGAGGTGAGTTTCAAGTAATTTACTTTGGTTTGCAAACAATTACATGTGATGGCAGGTACAGCATGGGTGTGTGGATGCTGTGTGCATACAAAGGAGCAAGAGATAGCCTTTAAAAAGCCAGCATATGGAAATGTATAAGTAGTGCTTAAATTACAGTCGCAACTGAATCCTGAATTATGGCTATAACTCATTGGATTGTAGGTTGAAGCATCACGTGATCCGATCTGATTTTTCGACATTTGTTGCAGTGATCATTAAGTCAATTCCACATTCATTAAGCAAATCAATTTTCTCTAATGGGATTTTTCCCCCCCTAGAAACTGGAAGTAAATACAAGAAACCAGCAAAACATGTCAGAACTTATGGTCACATGGCTCCCGGATGCTGCAGATGGTAAGAAAGCTGAGGAAGTTGGCAAGTACCCAAAACTGCAGGGGTTTTTTTTGGTGTGTGTGTGCATGTGTTTTTTCAGCCACATAAACAGCTTTGAGGGGAGAGGGGGGTCTGTAGTGATTTCAAACAATCATTAAATGACCAGTCATAAATCAAGGATTACCTGTAGTCCAGAAACAATCCAGAGTTTCGGATGCCATGAAAAAAGGTTGTCAAACAGTCTATGGTCAGAGAACCAAGGTCAGCACAGAGCTGAAGATGGAGGTGATGGCCTGTGATAGATGTGATAGAGAGCTCCCATTAGTTATGACTAAGATCATTGTTGCTTTTGTATCTTGAGGAGCACCTCAGCTTAGTCCTCTGGAGTTCATTGCAATGAACCCAGCCTGGACAACCACTTTTTGCTTCTGACCTCTGATTCATCCTGCACTTGTTCTGATGATAGCTGGCAGAGACAAACTCAGATGCTTGATTGTTCCCCGATTCCTGAAGCTGACATTCATCTGGAGCATGTTCCTCTACACCCGATTCCTCCAATTTAGTGGCATTCGTGAGATCTTGTTTTGTAAGCAGCAGGCCTGAAGGTCTGTAAAATTGTGCTTGCAGAAATTTAGGAAAAAGCAAACAAATAGCACCTCTTTTTAGCCAGATGTCAACGGTATTTTAACTTACATGGTAAAGACAGTCTCAGGCTATTTAAATATAACATCTCAGCTGAAACCCTGGATCTTCAGTAGAAGGTTGAGATTGGAAAGAACAATCAAAGCAGCTTCTGTTTGTCCTAAGCAGCTTCTGTTTGTCCTAAGCAGACAATCTTCATTCTGAGATTGTCACTCCTTAACCACATCTAGAACAAGGATTGTACAAAAAAAAATTGGAGCCACCATCTAACAACACTCCAATATTATGAACTGCTTCCTTTACACAGCTGATGCAACACAATCCTTTGTGTATTTGCTGAAGAAGTCGCACCATGTTTGATATGGTTAAGGATTCAAAAGACTACAGCCTAAAGTGAAGATTCTGAATAAGCTTACTTGTGATCTTGATCTTGAGCTGCTGGGAAGATTCCTACATGAAAGAGAAGAGAAGTCTTGACAATGAACATTGGGGAGCTGATCCAGGAATTTGCATCTGAGCATGGTAACTGGAGTACAAGGCTGTTGTGGTGTGGTAGTTTAGATGCTGGTCTAGAAGTGGGGAGACCCAAGGTCTAGTCAACCATAGGAGTTCACTGGAGTTCACTCCCAGGCCAGGTTTCCTGGAAGTTGTTACTGTGGAAAAAAATAGAATAAAGCTGAAAGGGACCTTGGAGGTCTTCTAGTCTAGCTCCCTGCTCAAGCAGGAGAACGTATACCATCTCAGACAAGTGACTTTCTAGCCTCTTCTTAAAAAATTCCAGTGATGGAGCACCCACGATTTTTGAAGGCAAGCTTTTCCACTGGTTAATTGTTAAGTTTCTCCTTAATTCCAGGTTGCTTCTCTCTTTGATCAGTTTCCAACCATTGTTTTTTGTCTCTCAACATCTTTTTTGTAATATGGTGATCAAAATTGGTTGTAGTATTCCAGATTGGTCTTACCAGGGTTTTGTAAAGCAGTACTAATACTTCACGTGATCTTGATTCTATGCCTCTGTTTATACAACCAATGACTGTATTAGCTTTTTTGGCTGCTGCTTCACACTGCTGGCTCATAGTCAAGTGATCATCCACTAGGATTCCAAGGTCCCTCTCACAGTTACTGTTTTTGAGCCAGGTCTCACCTAATCTGTACTTGTACCTTTGATTTTTCCTGCCTAAATGTAAAACTTTGCTTTTCTCCACATTGAAACTCATTTTGTTGGATAGGGCCAATTGTTCAAGTTTATCAAGATCTTTTTGGATCCTGAATTTGTCTTCTGGGGTGTTGGTTACTCATGCCAGTTTAGTGTCATCTGCAAATTTGATGAGTTCACCTTCTAGTCCCTCATCTAAGTCATTTATGAAGATACTGAAGAGCAGGGCCTAAGACGGAACCTTGCGGTACCCCACTGCTTACTTCTCTCCATGTGGACATAGTGCCATTGAGGACTACTTGTTGAGTACAGTTTGCCAGCCAGCTACAGATCCATCTGGTGGGGATGTTGTCTATTCCACCTTTTTCTAGCTTACCAAAGAGTAGGTTATGGTCTACTTTATCAAATGCCTTAATAAGTATACTACGTCCACAGCATTTCACTGGTCTACTAGTTTAGTCACTTTATCAAAGAATGAAATTAGATTGGTATTCTGTCCTAGACAGGAGATGTTGCCTTATTCCAATCCGGAACAGATAGATAACTCAGAGGAACAAACAGAAAATATTGCTTTATTCTGGGAATCCTAACAATGGCTTACAGTTTGTAGAGGTGCGTCCAAAATAGGTTTCTGCAATTTGATTGTCCCACAGGTAAATTGACATTAATTTTCCCCTCTTCTCCTTCCTAAATGTCACATGTTGATGTGCCCATGAGGTCTCCAACCGTGTAGCTGGAGGCCATGGGCTGAATGAAAGAACAAAGGCAATCCCATGTGGCTAGTGTCCAGGAAGTATCCCAATGCCCTTTAGACTCCTCCCACTGACCTATTAACAAACCCAGCCTTTAACCCAATAACTGCCAGGGTCCAGAACAATTGGTTTGGCATGATCTGTTTTTAACAAACTCATGCTAGCTACTAATTATAACTTTGTTTGCTTCTAGTTGTTTGCAGATCTGTTTTTTGATTATCTTTTCTAGGATCTTCCCAGGTATTGATGTTAAAATGTCCATTTTTCCCCCTTTCTTGAAGATGGGAACCACATCAGCCCTTTTCCAATCCTCAGGTACTTCCCCAGTGATCCAGGATTTATGAAAGATATGGTGCAGTGGTTCTGAGATAACATCTACCAGCTCCTTCAGAACTCTGGGATGTAATCTGTCTGGTCCCGGTGATTTATATTCATCAAGGTTGCATAGGTGTTCTCTTACCATTTTCTTGCTTATTTAATTTTGGTTTCTAGTTTGTCTTTTGTAGTGGATTTTTGCTATGTTGGGCTGTAATTTCTTTTTGTGTGAAGACTGATGCAAAGAATGAGTTAAGCAGCTCTGCTTTCTCCCTGTTGCCTGTTATTTCCTTGCCATCTTCTCTCTTTAGTGGAGCTATAGTTTCCTTGACTTTTTTCTTGTTATTAATATGTTGGAAGAAAGTTTTTTTATTATCCTTGATTTTTGTTGCAAGTCTTTGTTCGTTCTTAGCCTTTGCTTCCCTGACTTCATCTTTGCATGTTCTGGCTGCCTGCTGATAATCGGCCTTAGTTATGTGCCCCTCTTTTCATTTTTTGTATTTGTCGTTTTTGTCTTTCAGTTTGTCAGAGAGATCTTTGTGCAGCCATGCTGGTTTCTTCTTGAATTTCTTGTTTTTCTTTTTCAGTGGTATTGTGCTGGACTAGGCTTTTATGATAGCATTTTTCAGAGTTTCCCATGCTTCTTGGGTTGTTTTCCCCTTTAGGATTTTCATCCATGGAATCTTTCCTAGGTTTTCTATGAGTTTGTTAAATCAGCTTTTTTGAAGTTTAAGACACTGGTTGGATTGTTTACTATTGCTAGTGTTTGCATTATATTAAATTCCAGTATGATGTGGTCACTTTCACCTAGATTCCATCAACTTCAACTCCCTGAACAGGAGGGACTGTTATTTATACCATCCTAAGCTCCTGAAAGGCAGGATATATATCAAATGCATAAGTAAAAGTATGATGTCACTGCTATTGATTAAAAGTTTTCTACGGCCATATCTCTAAGAGAGAGGGATCAACTGTATAGGATTACAAAGATTCTTTCTGTTATGAAAATGATTTCTTCCCCAAATATTTTCAGGCACTACTTAATTTTTAAAAACATCAATTTCTGTGGAATCTTTGTTAGCCTTTTGCTCTAATTCTTCAAAGAAAGAAAAGTTAAGAGTGGTCCAGTGAGACACAATGAATGCCAGAATGTGGCTTATTAAACTAGGATTAAGTTCCATTTTTGGAACTTAAGTGTAACTGCTTTTATAAGACTCATCTTTTGCACTTCCCAATACTTCTCCTCTTTCCATTCATCATTTACCTCTCTAATTTATAAAGGTACCCATCTCACAAAAAAGTGACTCTAGGCAGGATCCTGTTGTCTTCCCCCTCACCCTTTTTTGCTTTCTTCTCCCAGTCAAGCTCCTTACAGTTGAAGCTGAGATTGTAAGATGCTTGATGAACAATGCAGCCAAATTAACTATCCCTTTTGGGATGCCACAAGATATAAAAAGCCGCTTTCAAAGGCTTTAGCTTTTCAAAGGCTGAATGCTTAGCAGCAGACAGCCATTTTGGAAATCTTTGTTCAAGATGGAGAGTTCAGCTGTATATTTTCCAAGTTCACTTTAACCCCGAGCTTTGAGTGTCGGCAGTTAGTTTGGATGAATTACTCTCTAATTTCTGCCTTTTCTGCTTCTTGGACAAGCCTTTAAATTACAGTTTAAGAGTCTGTGCTGAAGGTTTCATCCTGCGTAATTTATGAAGACCCTCTGCTTTTTCTGAAGGCACAAATGAACGGCATAGCCAGAGTTCAAGCTATGTGACACCCCCACACACACACAACCAGCTAAATCCATTGGGTACAGATAGAGTTTGCTCATCTTCCCAGAACAACAATGAGGTGAATAAAAGCAATTCAGAGGTCTGGGAAGATAAAATATGGAAGCTTTCAACTATAACTCTGTGAGATAAGATCTCAGCAAGGGGAGTTAAAGGTATATATGGTGGGTTTCTTATCTGTAGCTGTGCCCCAGTTTAATGTTCACAATATTTTTTAAACTCATGTAAGGATACCTTTGTTTATTACTTTGTTTGTTAATTACCGGAGTATATCAGAAATTGTGTCTTGATGGTTTTAGTATCAAGTACCCTTCAGGTTTTATCATGTTGTCACTGTGCTCATTATAAACATTATAAACATACTAGTTACAGTGTGTAGAATTTAAAAATTAGTTCATTTGATAAACTCACAGCAAATCTAAATGTATTAGATTTTCCCAACATTTTGCACATTCTGTAATTCCCAAATCTCCTGGATAATGTTTAAATATCAAAATTTATTTTTACTTCCTTCTTTCTTTGCATCCTTCTAAATATATTTTTGCTATGTCCTGAAGTTCTGAATGTCTCTGAGGCTTCATCAGTTACATTTATTCTAGAGCAGACATGTCAAACTTGCGATGTTACGTGATGTCGCTAGACGTATCGGGACAGTTTTGCCATTGCCAGCAATGGGATGGGCGTGGCTTCCAGATGACGCATCCAGCCCGTGGCCCGGCAGTTTGACAGGCCTGTTCTAGAGTATATTAATATACAACATTCAGCAGTTGAAAAAATCCCCACATAACTAAGTTGGTTAGAGTGGCATAACACTGTTCACTTGATTATGCCTTAATCTATTTTGAGAGTTTACACAATGCATTGAAAGTAAACTATTTTTTTAAAAAAAATTAAAAACTACTTTTTAGATTTTTTATGTAATTTTATTTTTGTATTTTTATGTTTTTAAATTTTATGTGCCCCGCTCTCCTTATGCTGGTCTTTGACCATAATAAATGTTGATTGTTTGAACTAAATGTGTTGTGCTCACAAATCTGACCAAGCCACAAGACACCATCCAAAATGAAAACTAAAATGTTGTGCAGCTGCAACTGCCTAGTGTTTAACTGATTGTGATTGTTTAACTGATTGTAACAGAGCCAGTTATATTTTTCATGTAAACTTAGTCAAAGAATCAATTACAGATTTTTGAAAGTATTGACTTATAAATGGATATTTATTTAAAGCCTTAAAAGTCTTATATTTCCACAGTTAGGTATTACTGTAAATGCCTTATTGTCATATGGATATACCCTTTCATACCATGCTGTGACTGAAAGGAAGATAGACATTCAACAAATCAGAAAAATCAACCTTTATGTCAGCAAAATCCATAAATCACATCAGGAAGAAGGATACATAAAACTAATTAGGAGATCATTACAGCGTATGCACTGGGCATATTTTTTCCTGTTGTTTTGTGCTGCAAATTCATTAAAAACTCCACGTCTCTTGAAATGCCCTGACATAAAAGGTGATGATGAATATGGCTATAAAGACCGAAAATCATTCAGAGCCTGCTGTCTGAAAAATTGGACAGTGACACATTATCAACTTGTTAGAATGTACTTATCTCTATTTATTGTATTCAATTAGCACATAATGGATGCTGATTGAAAACAGTCACTTTCAGCTGAGTAGACATTCATTTGGCAGAAGAGTTTAATTAGAACAGGGTTTTGAAAAATAGGCACCTAGATAGGTGAACACTGATGAGGCAATATTTTATGTTCTTCTAACTCTATGGCAAAATCATAAGCTAGACTGCCCTTTGCTGACAAAACCTTAGATCAGAGGTCCCCAACCTTTTGGGCAGCAGGGACCGGTTCCATGGAGAGAGATTTTTCCATGGACGAGAGGGGGCATGGTTTTGTGTGTTGCCTGCATCCTGCGGATGGGGTTTCACTTGTTTGAGCAGCCTGGTTTCTGGCATGCTGTGGACTGGTGCCAGTCCACAGACCAGGGGTTGGGGACCCTTGCCTTAGATTGCTCAAGCACTTCAGAGTGTGTCCTAACCATGAGGAAAGTTCTTCTTGTATGTAAGTGTTCTCCATGCCTGATATTCACTCATAAGTGGTTTAAAGCTTCTTTTTTCAAACCCAGCCATCCAGATGGTTTAGGGCAGGGCACACTGACTGAGGAATTTTGGGAGTTGAAGTCCACAAGTCACAAAAGGGCCAAGTTTGAAGATCCCTGGTTTAGGACAAAAGTGAAAAACTGTGTTGATGATGTATAAGATTTAATGCATGCACAACAGGGTTAGCAAGCAAAATAGCAGTATGACTATTGAAAATTGCTAACTGTTTAGGTTGTAGAATAACTAAAAAGGTAAGGCTTGATGGATGATCACATGCGTTCCATAACATTGGAATGCAAATTGCAAATCTTAGCACAGTCTCTCTTCACTCAGATACCGGTAATCACCAGCTCTGAAACAAATGTCCTCAGGATTTGAACAATGCCCTGTGCATTTTGATGGGACAGAGTCAATATGCATAGGATTGTGCTTTAAAACAATGAAATTATATCATGCTCTGTCCACTTTTCTCTCTGAAATTGGCTCCCTGGTTTTTCCCTCTTTCTTTTTCATACATATAAAAATGGTAGATCTGCACACACAAGATGTTTGTGTATTGTTTGTATGTGTGTGTTTGACCATATACTAGTTCATATGATCATAAACCAGTTTGATCTAATGGTTAAGGTACCAGGCTAAGAACCAGGAATCTGAATTTTATTCCCATTTTAGGCATGAAAGCTGGTTGGTGATTTTGGGCCAGTCACTGTCTCTCAGCCCAATTCACCACACAGATTTGTTGTGGGGAAAATAGGAGGAAGAGGAAGTATTAAGTATGTTTTTCACCTTGAGTTATTTATAAAAGCAATAAAGGTGGGATTGAAAAAATCTAAAACAAATGGGTATGTTTGTATATGCAACTTTAGGGGAGGGCAAAGCCATTAAGCTTGATTCAATTCAATTTGCATATTTTTCATTAAACATGTACAGAAGCTTACAGATTAATTCATGCAAACATTTCTTCCTACAATAATCTTTAAAAGCATTGTTTTAGATGAAGATTTTTATGCCATTGCTAAAGAAAGTGAGAATCCACAATATCAATTAGTGGTTTAGGACACCAGTCTGGAGCCCTGCATCCTGGGTACACTGTTATAAAATGCTTGCTTATTAAAAATGGTATTGATTCAGTTATATTTATAATCACCCATTATAAAGGTGTAGTGGAAATGGAGTTTTGGGGAAATGGAGTTCTGAATAAGAAATTGGGCCAGTATCAAGGAATGAGAATTACAATCTGTAGTATCCCCACATTTCACTTTTCTTCTCATGAATTCTAAAGAGGTCAGAGGACATAAAATAACCTTCACATCTTTAAGTCTCTTTTTCTCTGTTAGGCCTAGATATTGTGGTAATCCAGTTACATCAGCCCTGCCCAATAGAGCTAATGGCAATGGAATTTACAGTTCAGTGATATACAAAGGATTATAGGTTGCCTTGTCTCTTTGCAAAAGAAAAAGAAAAAAAAGACAAAAGTTATGAAGCTAGATCATGAATGGATAGCTTGTTGTCATCAGATGTTCCTGAATTTAAGATGATATAACTTGGCTAGCAAATTAGACAGTGATCATGTGGAGTTTTGTAGCCAAGATATGGCCATTCTACTAGACTACAGCTTCCTGCATCTTTCCCAATTGGCCAATTAGAAATAGAAGTTCAGCAACATCTGGACAGCTTCAGACTAGGAACCTCTGTTCTAAATATATATTGAAGGCCTGAAATGGGGTGAGGGAGTATACTGATACATACATACAAATAGTTATAATATAAAAACTGATCTTCCCATCACTTTCAAAAACAAATATATCAGAAAATTGGATTAAGAAAACAAACTTTTGCTTCAATGTTTTGTTGGGCCAGTATATATCTAATGTTATTTTCTTGGGTGTGCATCTTAGAGAAAGGAGGATATTGCTACTTCTTGTAACACTTTATGAACGTTTCCCTATTTTCTTCTAACTCCATACTCTCACACTGTAAATCACATTTTAACACACATCAGTGTACTATATCTGGAAATGATGTTAACTGAGGTTTTGGGACTATATCTCCTACTAACATTTATCTGAATTCTCTGGCTTCTCAAGAAATTTATGGTGTATTTCACTGTCCTTGACAAGAACATCTGAAACTTGGTTTTAAAGAAGCAAAACAATAAAAACAATATTTTTTCATCTTGATGGTTGATTGGCAACTTCAAGAAAGAAAGCTATGATATTTGTTTTAGTTATCTCCCTTTCTCAGGGAAAAACAGAAAGCAAAGATACTTCATAAACATGTACATATTGTCTATTCCTCTTACAGTAGCCTAACTTTCCATTATCGTTTGATTTTTAAATCTTTTCTTGCAAGACATAAAACATTAGTACATATTAAATATGTACACTAGTATGTAGAACATACTAGTGCTTAGGAGCCATTAATCATTGTGTAATAGTAACCCACTGTGGTACAATGAATTCTGTGCACAAACGCAAAGGCCTCTAGTCAAGGTAAGGCTTGAATTCACTAGACAATCTTATAATAATAAAGCAGTTATTTTGAAGGCAAAAGGAGAAGAAGGCAGAGGAGGAGATGATTAGATAGTGTCATTGATGCAATGAACGTGAATTTGGGCAAACTCCAGGAGTCAGTGGAAGACAGGAGGGCCAGAATTGGACACAACTTAGTGACTGAAGAACAATCATAGAATCCTAGATACAGAAGGTATCATGTACCACTCATTTCCCGCTCAATTTAAAATATCCCCAATAGATAGCTGTCTATCTTTTGTTTTAACACATTGTAATAGTGTTGTTTTTCTTGTTCTCATACTTTGCAGAATAACAGATTCTGCAGAAGGGAGAAAACCAGAAAACCAGACAAAATGAAAAAAGGACAAAAAAACAGAGATAAAACCCAAACAAGAAAATAAAAAAAGAAAAAAGTCAGGGGAAAAAAAAAGAACAATTGATTCAAATTTCAACTGCCTTTCTATCATTTTGAGCTCTCAATTTTATATTAATACAACTCATAGCCATTCTGTTTTTATACTGGAACTTGAATCTTGATCATACCAAATCTTAGGAAGAAACATAACAAGTGATTCTGGCATTCTGAAATGGTTACCTCTTTTTTTTAAATGTAAGGAGGCTAAGTGAGAGCATTAGGAATACTCATTAAGGGGAAAAGCCAAGTGAAGCAGGACAATTTCAGTCAGATTCTCAGTAGTCAATATGGACAAGGCTGAACCTGCTCTATTTTTAAATTGTTTCTCCAGAGGATCATTATGGTTTGAATTATATTCCAAAATATTAAAGATACAGGGAGTTAAAAATGTTGGAAGGAATATAGCCAAAATACCCACCACATCATTTTTTTTTTGGCAATGTTTTCCTAAGCATTTTAGTCTCCCTGCTGAAAAGCAAAAACTTTCTGCAATTTGTCTTTTCCTATGCCAGACTATGGGAGAATGGATATCCATTTTTCCTCCATTATTTTCACTGGATCCCTGCATCAGAACTGGACCTCCTTTAAAGTGTGTGATTGATAATGTCTGCTTCTGGAATTCCAGATTTAACCCATGAATTGGATTGCATCCCTGAAAGCAGTGAACAACTTTTCATAGAATGATAGAATTGGAAGAGCTTATTTCTCAGAGGCAAAATATCAGATTAAACATCCTGGACCAATGGCTGCCTGACCTCCACTTGAACAGATGTATTGAACAAGAGCCACTGGTTCTTGGTATTTAGTGTCACTGATAAACTGCTCTTATTTTTCTAACATTCATCCAGAATACTAAGGAAACTGTTCACCCATTCTCATGATATTCATAAAAATAGGATCCAAATGACCCTGACAGACTTTTGGGATAGCAGCATTCTTGCAAATTACCGATGTACCCCAGTATATTGCTAAATCACAGCCACCAAAAGAAAGCTTGCTACGGTGATACGAATTTCTGAATGCTTCTTTCAGCAAAGTGATTGAAACAACATTCACATCTGCAAGGATTTTATGTGCATGTCAAACATCCTTCAATAATTTTATTAATCTACTTTTGTGTGAGTCAATATAAGCATGGGGAAAAAAGAGGAGGGGAAACAAATTCCCGTTGCAGCCATCCAAACATGCACAGTAGTCTGAAAAAAGCCTAGAATCAGAATTGAAGTATACCAGATTGCATGGGTCCCATATGGAAACAATATCAGAAAACTGAAATCCCCTCAAATTGTGCCATTTTCAAATGAAGAAAATTTCAATTGAAAACCTTACAAATTAAAATAGGAATAGGTCTGGTGAACTTTTTGGCAAACACAACAAAGTTCTTGTGGCACCTTAAAGCTGTATGTGGCATTTTTTTTATGAACTAAGCCCACTTGATCAAACACATGAAGTGTTATGCTGAGTTGTAGGTATTTATATGCATTAAGCATTTCTGCCTTGGCTGTTTATAATACCATCCAACTATCACTGTGCTGATAAATCACTGATGAAACAGGATCTATAGTGCCACACTATTGGCTCAGTAACATTATAAATAACTAGTGTCCAAATGTTCATGGCTTCAGCTGGGATTGCAATCAGTGAAATGAGAGAAGGAAATGTGGACAGTCATATGGATTATGGTAGCCTAATGCAAATTTCTTGGCCTTAAACTGGCTAACACATTTTTGGGAATTAAAAATAAAATTAATCTGGGGATAAAATTATAAAAGGATTTATAGGAAAGAGCAGGACTCTGATTTCCTTATGAATATTCTTGTCACCCAAAGGCCGTTCTAAGTATTTTCATACTTGCATCATATAACACTATCTAGTCACTTTTGTGGTGGTATGCCTGTTCTTACTAATAATATAATATCATTGTGATGATTTAATGCTTCTTTGGATTGCTAATGCAGAAAGGTTCTTTAAGGCCTATGACCAAGTATACAAGGACATTGCTGAAGACATCTTCCATTGTTTTTTGAACAGTACCATTTTGATGTCAGATTTCTGTCTTTTTAATCTTTTAAGGTGTGCTGGTTGTTTGAACTGTATTGAATTTATTCAGGTAAAAAGATGAATGAACCCAATGTATAATCCCATTGTTGTTTTCCTCCATCAACTGTAAGCCAAGGTTAGCAATCCACAAGTTTCATGCATTTTCTGACTCAATATTTTATATACCCCGCAGAAGTCCTCAGGATCTCTGCAGCATGATGGCCAACTGTTAGAATGCAGTATTACAGGCTAACTCTGCCCACTGCCAGGAGTTCGATCCTCACCGGTTCAAGATTGATTCATCCTTCCATCCTTCCGAGATCTGTAAAATGAGGATCCAGATTGTTGGAGGCAATATGCTGACTCTGTAACTCTGTAAACTGGTTAGAGAGTGCTATAAAGCACTATGAAGTGGTATATGAGTCTAAATGCTATTGCTATTTATTGTATCACCAAATATAAATGGCCAGTATCTGAACATCAGTGGTATATTGCCCTATCAATGTTTGAGGAAAACAATGAAAATGCATTTTACATCTTTGGATAAGCTAAGCACGCTTTCCAGCCTGCAACAAAGAAAGCCAGAGCTTTCTGACAAAATAAGAAAACTGTTTCCATCTTCTTCTGTGACATCATTATGTCATCATCTTTTCCCCAGCCTGCCTGATTCCTGCTGGGACAATAATGCCAGAAAAATTTGACATCTGCTTTGGCATTCTTTTGAACATGTGTTGCTCAGCTAAAGTAACTGGCAATCTTGAGTGGGCATTCCTAAAGTCTCCAGTGTATTTAGGTAGCTGAAAGCCACGTCCTTTCAAATTTCTCCCTTTGGATTTTAAATGAAACTAAGTAGGCCCAGTAAATGTGGGGTAGCAACTGAGTTCACATCTGGAAGTGGGGAGAAAATTTAAGGCTCCTGGTGTTACTTGGCTCCCTGCTGAAAATGACTGAGCTTGAAGGAGTATTTGCTGCAATCTTTGCAATCTGATCTGTAAGACAAGTTTGGCCCATTAGATAGAATATGACCTAGAGATAGGGATAACTTCTAACCTCTCTTTGACCCAGGCAGTGCCTCTTGAGCAAACAGGAGCTCTTTGTTTTAAGTTAGTAAGACCCTGAGAAGGTTTATGGAGCAACAGGGGGCACATGTGTCACCAGAAGGATAATGCTTTTATTTCATCTGTGGATAAGTATTGATTAAATGGGAGTGTGGAGGGGCGGGCAGAATCAGTACAAATATTGACCCATGAATGTGCCACCCAACCATCAAAGTCTTTTAAAAGGTCATTTGAAACAGGAGATACTGATTCAACTAATCTTTTGATGTGGCACATATAAATACTGATCAGAGAAAGTCCAAATTATTCATTTATTGATGGAAGCAAAGAAACAACAACAACAGCTGCTAACATTCCAGCTGAATAATATCCATGATATAATCAGATATATGATGTAGATATCCATAACAATTCTGGAGGGGTTACATTATATCAGATTTCCTATATAGGCATACAGTTCTGTAAGCATTTGTATGCATTAATTATGTCATCATCGTGTGCTGAATTTAGGACTTTATCTAGTTGATTTGATTCTGATTTATTTGTTCACCAGGAATTTCCTGAGGAGGAGGAATCATTTAGGGTATTCCAGAAGTAAGTGAGGAATTTTGCCAGCAGTTTTACAGAACTAGAGACCTTGAAGTCCAACATACCAGAGATATTTGAATTTGAGGCTTCCAAACTTGGTCTTACTAACAAGAGCCCTGAGCCTCAAACTTCCAAATGCAGACAACTTTACCCAATTGCTGCATGAAGGCAACCTCTCATTTGCACCTACTCCACAATTTCCTGGATCCTGTGTGCCAGTGACAATGTTGTAATTAATATGAAGTCTGTAGAGATGAAAGAATGCTAAGCTCCAGACCCAGAGACCTTGTTTGTTTGCTATTTGTTTGTTTGTTTCCTGGCAAACATATCCAACACACCTTCCTCCTCTTATTTTCCCCACAACAACATCCCTTTGAAGTGGGCTAGGCTGAGAGACAGTTACTGGTCTAAAACCATCCAGCTGGCTTTCATGGCTAAGATGGGACTAGAACTCCCAGTCTCCTGGTTTCTAGCCTATGCCTTAACCACTAGACCAGGGGTAGGCAACCTTGGCTCTTTTATGACTTATGGACTTCAACTCCCAGAATTCCTGAGCCAGCCAAGCTGGCTCAGGAATTCTGGAAGTTGAAGTCCATGAGTCATAAAAGAGCCAAGGTTGCCTACCCCTGCACTAGACCAAACTATCCCTTTCAGACTTTCTAGCTTTCAAGAAAGGGTAAAATTCAGTGGTGGGATTCAAATATGTGAACAATTGGTTCTCTGTGTAGATGCCGCTTCCGGAAGTCCATTTTGGGCCTTGGCAACAAAAAATTAGCTACCGGTTCTGCCCAACTGGTGCGAACTGGCTGAATCCCATCACTGGTAAAATTGTAAAGGAAATTCAGCATGGTGAAGTATGAAACTCTTTAATCCATCAGCAAGTCCCTACCTTTGAGGTCCTTGAGAAATAGAATTCTATGCCTAGCTTGCTGCTGTTCCAAGCATTTCTTAAAGAAAGAAGAGAGTTGGTTCCCAAGATTAAAAAAAAATGCTTTGACTGTCAGATGGACATAATGTTATTTCACTAACTTTATTTAACAACCAAAAAGTAAAATGCTTAATTAAAACATCAGATGCTTAAAATGTTTCAGCTCTCAGCACACATTCAGCTTGCATCTTGCAGACTTAAATCATGGAAGAAATCTTTTAGAAGATATTTATTTATTTAAAACATTTATATAGATGCCCATCTTAAAACCAGCTTTGGGTGACTCCCAATGAAAAGTTAAAATAACATAAAAGCCATATTAAACCTATAAAAACTAAACACATTAAAAATAAAAATTGGCCCCAAGTCAAACTTCTGATGTACAGTCACTTCACCTTATCCTCATATATATCATTATTATATCTTTCACACTTCTCAGGAAGCTATGATAGTCAGCATCAGGATAATGAACGTTTAACTGGCTTTTCAAAAACAGTTTGTTTCAAGCCATCCAAATGGATTTTCAGAGTTTCTGCATGCATAAAGGAAGTTGTTGCTAGTGTTTTTGGTTTCCTGATATGTGTAGAGAATAAGGCAGATCATCAGTTAAAAGCTGTAATGTTGGCAATTCTAAGTCTTATCAGCTGTTTGGTGCTAATCCAGATTTTCGCAACCCAAGTGTGCTAGCCCCAATAAGAAGAATTGTAGCTTTACAGAGATTGGATCAGATTGCTTCAGACAGGAAGGCGGTGCAGAGAGTGGTGAGAATGGGCGAAAAGATCATTGGCAGTTCCCACCCTCCCATCCAGGACATAGCACAGAAGCGCTGCTTGAGCAGAGTCCGTAAGATTATCTGGGACACTACACATCCTCTTCACGACCTGTTTTCCTTGTTACCTTCTGGGAGGAGGCTTCGTGGTATCCAAAGCAGAACATCCAGATTCAGCCAGAGTTTCATTCCATACAGCATTAACCTTGCGAACTCTCAAGCTTCCTCCTTCCATTATATATTCAAGATGGACAGTATTTAATATTTATTTGCTACGTATATGTAGGGGTGTGGGTCTATACATATGTTGTTCATAGTATGTTTAGGTGTGTGTCATGTATGTGTTTCACTTTGAGAGCGGGCAACTAAATTTCATTTTTGATGTGTGCCGTTGTGCCCACAGTAAAAAAAATGACAATAAAGGTTATCTTATCTTATCTTATCTTATCTTATCTTATCTTATCTTATCTTATCTTATCTTATCTTATCTTATCTTATCTTATCTTATCTTATCTTATCTTATCTTATCTACAGTAAAATAACATGCATTGTGCATTAATCACTAATTATTTTAGGTTACCTATTTGCATTCAGTTTTGTAGAAGAAAGGCTCATTGGTAGGTAGAATCAAAGGACTTTTTATTAACTAGAATATCAATTGGATGCAATCTCCTAATATTAAAATGTTACAATGATGTTGCAAGTAGGCAAGATATTTGCATGATAAAGCAACTGATACATAAGCAGCTGGGTTCTTTCAGAGTTTAGACCAGGGGTCTTCAAACTTGGCCCTGTTGTGACTTGTGGACTTCAACTCCCAGAATTCCTCAGCCAGGCACTGAACATGAGATATCTGAGAAAATATCAACATGGATTGAAATGATGTTTTGCAGTATGAATTGATAAGCTTTTTGTCTAACATTTCACTGAGATTGAACTTCAGTGATAAAGTATCATTTGGTGGAATTTAACAGAAAGTTTTTCCACCCAAATTTCAATACTACAATTAAAATATTCTTGCACATTACCATAATAATTGAACAGGCTGAATCCATTTTGTTTTGGTTTTTCTTTCTGAACATATAGGAGGCAAGGACCTCTGCTGGCAGGGGGAAATCACAAAAGCATACTGTTGTGGCATACACATCAAGATGTCAACATCATCTTAACATAATTACTATTTGCACTGGTGGCTGCTGCTGCTGCTGCAAAAAAATGATGCTGTATATTCATCAAAAACTAACTATCCATTAGCTCCAAAACTTGGCAAAACCATCTTGAATGTAGTTATTGAATCTTTCCCCCCCTAATTTTAGCCAATTTGATGTGGTGGTTAAATTAGAAGCCAGGTGATTATGAGGTCTAGTCCTATCTTAAGTACAAAGTCAAATTGGCAATGATGATGATGATGATGATGACGATGATGATGGAAATGACCTTGGAGGTCATCTAGTCCAACCCCCTATACCATTTTGGACAAATGGCTGTCCAGTCTCTTCTTAAAAACTTCCAGTGTTGGAGCATTCACCACTTCTGGAGGCAGGTTGTTCCACTGGCTAATTGTTCTAACTGTCAGGAAGTTTTTCCTTAGTTCTAGGTTGCTTCTCTCCTTGATTAGTTTCCATCCGTTGCTTCTTGTCCTGCCTTCAGGTGCTTTGGAGAATAGCTTGACTCCCTCTTCTTTGTAGCAGCCCCTGAGATATTGGAACACTGCTATCATGTCCCCCCTCATCCTTCTCTTCATTAAACTATCTTCTCTTCATTAAACTATTGTTCTCAACACTTATTTTAGCTCCTGAGTTGTTCTTTCTGATCTTCAGCTCAACTTTGTCTCTTTTTTGGACAGATCGATGCTCTTCAAAAGAAAACATTCCACTGTTATCTCCCACCATTCTTATTTTCCAGTCTTGGCTGCCTATGTATGCATTTAGTTCGCCCAGTATCAAAGTTTATGGGTCTTATTAATCCTACAATCAATACATAAATATGCAAGCAAATACATAAAACTGAAAAATACAGTGCTGAATTTTGATTGGGGAAAGCTGCATTGATTTTAATATCAGATATGAAGATTCACAATTATGCATTCTATACCATCCTCATAATTACTTCAAATGTAAATATTTTGAGCGATAATACAATGCCAACCTTCTGCATTTTGTTTAAACCTAGTTGGTGCTGTTTTAGGTTTCTGATATTTTATTTATGGCTTACAAAACACTATCAAGAGATATTTTTAGATTTAAACCTATTTCCATCTTTGTGGGCATCTTCTTTGAACAACTGTTCATGTTGCATAGTTATGTTATAGAATTATTGCAAATGAAGAACAGTGCCCACCTTAAAAATAACAGTGCCCTATGTGATTATAATACTTCCCCTTAAGACTCTGCTATTTTATTGTGCACTTAAGCCTATTCTTATTGGCACAATAAGATGAAAGAATGAAAGTGGTTCCAGCATTAGTATAGAAGCCAGGCGACTGAGTTCTAGTCCTTCCTGAGCCATGAACTCAGCTGGGTGACCTTAAGCCAGTCATGCCCATTGTCCTACAAAGAAGGCAATGACAAACCACTTCTGAAATTTTGCCAAGAAAATTGCATTGATCTCTTTTTCTCTCTCTTTGTATGGGTGGCTATTAAAAATAACAGCTATGCATGCTTTGCAAATTATTCAGACTTTGTACCCAGACTGCAGCTTTCTAATAATTATTCAAGCAGTCAACTTCTTCATGCTTCTCTGTGAGTTTGAAAAGAAATATTCCTCTGGATTATGGAATGATCTCATTAAAGTTAATGCAAACCCTTAAAGTGGCACTTTTTTTTTTTTGAGTCCCAAGTACTTTTTCTAAACCATTTTCAAAATGTGCACATTCCTACTGAGAATGTTTCTGTTGAGACATTTTCTGGAAAAAAATGGCTTTGAAAAAAGAGGAAATTTAAGAATTGTGGTATCAAACAAAATCCATGAGACCAAAATACAACCTACATTTAATATCATGAGTATTTATTATATTTCATTTAATCTGAATTCATTCTCTTCACTTTGATTATTTAATAATAAGAATTCATCCCCACCCATATACAGACATTGAAAAATATATTTTTATCATTTTTTAATGTATTAATTTGCCATTTTTCATTATCAAAGGAACTCTGGTGATGCAATGGTTTGAATGCAGTATTGCAGGCAAACTCTGCCCATAGCCTGGAGTTTGATCTTGACTGGCTCAAGGTTGACTCAGACCTCCATCCCTAGAAGGTCAGTAAAATTCAGATTGTTGGGGCAATATGCAAATAATGCTCTACTTTGTAAACTGCCCAGAGAGTGCTGTAAAATGCTGTGGGGTGGTATATAAATCTAAATGCCATTGCTATAATAGAATAATGACTTTTGGAAAAGCTTTGGAGTGCCATGAGCAGTATTCTGAAGTTACATTATGATTTAAGGCAAATCTTCCTGAAGTAGGTTTCAAACCTTTCTTCCCACAGTGTTATTGATAACTTCCTGTTTTGAACTGTATTTCTCAGAAGACAAAACAAAAGAGTCCTGGAACTGAAGAGATACTGAGAATATCTTGAACCAAGAAG
>NW_015386504.1:480500-500595 GCF_001527695.2 Protobothrops mucrosquamatus | reverse complement strand
ATAAAGCAGATTTTGCCACATTGGGGAGATGAGGATTTTCTGAATTTTCTTGGATTTGGAGTTGGGAGTTTTCTTTCGTTTTCCCTTTTATAAATTCTATTTTATTTTAGGCCACTGATTAAACGAATGGAAGCCATGGTGCCAATTTTGATCTATGAAAGAATGCACTGAGGGTTCAGATTATTTCTCTCTTATCTAGACTAATCACAAAAAAAGGAAAGTCATGTGGCCAGAAGAGTAGCCCAACCCATATACCTCTAGGTCTATGTTTTTTTGTTGACACATACATTTGCAAAATTTGACAGAAAAGATACCTCTGAAAAAAACCTACCTGCTTACAGAGTTCCTGCCCTGTTCCTCCTGAGCATCTTCCCTCTGAAGGCAAGTCATTCAGCAATTATATCTCTGCATTCTGTAGGAGGGGAGAAAGTCTCACCCCACACAGACATATACAAACGAACTTCAGGGGCAGATAATCAAAGCTGATTAAGATAAAGAAAGGCAACGGCAGTGATTCTTTCAGTGGCACATAATGCCTCCTTTGGGGTAAATCCATGGATTTTAGGAGATTTCAATTAATTGTTATTCATTTCCCATGGATCCTTAAAACATTCTTGCAATAAATGTGTTTTTCTTAGTACATGTCCTGCCTTATGTTCTGTTGAAAGAGCTCTCTCTGCACACTTGCCAAAGTTCTTTACATAAACTCATGGCAGGGATGCTTTTTCCCCCATCTTAGTAAAGCAAATGAATGGAAAAGTTTGCAAAAGGAAGAAGGGAGGCTGAAGGAAAAACTATGCAGTTCCAGACTGTATCAAAGGGAAATAAGCTATCACCTAGTGAATAAATCTTCTTTTAGCATAAATGCCACTTTTAAAGATAACTTTGGGGTAAAGAAAGAAGGAAAAAAATACTTGTTAGATTTGACAATTAAAATTAATAGCTTTTTAAGTTATGCCTACTAGAGCAGATAAAATTACAATCACAAACTTTCTGGTTTGCTAAATGTACAAATTTTGTAAGAAGTTGTGGCCTTCCTGTCTCTTGTGTAACAAGGGAACGGTCTAAAAAAAAAGAGCTGCCCCCAAAATTAAGGATATTGAAGCACAAAATGACATAGCTATCCTTAGTAAGGTGGATAACTTGAAATGGCTGAGCAAATACAAACACACTTTTCAAGCATACAGCTATTTGAAGTTACAACTGCCAAAACATCTTAGGAAATATTCACGTGAGCGAGATTTGAACAGCTTGACACAATGGTCAGATATGGGAGATTCCACTCTATACCCTATAATAGACGTCTCTACACCCACGGAGCGGCAGGGATTGAGGACCTGGCTCATATCCTATTTGACTGCTACCTGTATAAGAGGGTGAGAGATAGGTACCTTGGCCTATACCCTAAATGAATGACCCATTGGGATCCCCATATCAAAATAACTTACCATGTGTGGCCAGAACTTGAAAATTACATTTAACACAGCACAGTACCTGAGCAAAATGGTCCGGCTGAGATTGGCATACGTGAGTCTGATTGGGGTAGATTGTAGGGGTGATAATGAAATATAATGTTATCATATTTGACCTATCTACATATTAAATTGCTGTATCTGATTCTAATTTCATTTTTAAAATGTATTTTATCCCAATTTCATTTTAAATTGTATTTTAACCAATTCCATTTTAAATTGTTTTTACTGCATTTTAGTATAACGTGTGTTTGGAGCTCTGCACCTTAAAATGGCCCATGGGCTAATCAATAAAGTAATTAATTGATACATTATTCATTTCCCATGGATCCTTAAAACATTCTTACAATAAATGTGTTTTTCTTAGTACATGTCCTGCCTTATGTTCTGTTGAAAGAGCTCTCTCTAAACACTTGCCAAAGTTCTTTACATAAACCCATGGCAGGGATGCTTTTTTCCCATCTTAGTAAAGCAAATGATTATGTTCCACCAATGGAAAAGTTTTCAAAAGTAAGGAGGGGGGCTGAAGGAAAACCTATGCAGTTCCAGACTGTATCAAAGGGAAATAAGCTATCACCTAGTGAATAAATCTTCTTTTAGCATAAATGCCACTTTTAAAGATAACTTTGGGGTAAAGAAAGAAGGGAAAAAATACTTGTTAGATTTGACAGTTAAAATTAATAGCATTTTAAAAGGTGTTTGATTTTTTTCCCTTTGCTGTTAAGACTTACCTTTCCAGCAAAAATATCTGTACTGAAATTAAATTGCACTTGCTTTTACATAGCACTTAGGAAACAACAAGAGCCTATATTTGTCACTGATAATGTGCTGGATCGCAAATTATGTCTTTTCCAATCCAAGAAGGCTATAGGCTATCTTAAGTAGAACAACACATTTTTTTACGAAAATACATGCATTATTTATTATATTTATATCTGAGCTCTTTCCCAGTCACTCCAGAATACTTGCATATTGATGACTCACATTGATGTGCGTGGTGGGAGAGAACACATATATACACAAAAGCATTTTATCCTGACCACTACTTTCTGGGACAGAATAGGGCTGAGAAAAACTAAGGATGCCCAGTAGGCTTAAACCTATTACACCAGAGGTCCCCAACCTTTTGGGCACCAGGGACCGTTTCCATGGAGAGAGGTTTTTCTTTGGACTGGAGGGGGCGTGGTTTTGTGTGCTGCCTGTATCTTGCGGATGGGGCTTTGCTTGTTTGTGCGGACTGGTTGCTGGCATGCCACGGACCAGTAATGGTCCATGGACCAGGGGTTGGGGACCCCTGTATTACACCAAGGCATAACATTGCAATAAGCAGGACTCAGTAAAGCAATTGCTTATCTGTTGCCCTTGCCAGCTCACAAATTTTGATATTCTTAACCTTTCTGTGCAGGGGCTGCCACCATCCACTCCTAGTATAAAGATGACTACATGATCTTGCCCATTACCTTGGTAGGACTTCCCTTGCCCATTCTTCTTCGTAGGACTAGTCAACAATCTTCACTTTTGAATAAGCAAGAGAAGCAACATGTTATATCCCATTTCTAGACATTTTTCTCTGGAATTTACACACACACACACACAATCACTCACAGACTTAACAGAACATCAGAATAACAGAGTTGGAGGAGACCTTGGAGGTTTTCTAGTCCAATCACCTGCTCAGGCAGGAAACCCTATACCATTTCAAACAAATAGTTGTCCAGTCTCTTCTTAAAAACTGCCAGTGTTGGAGCACCTACAACTTCTGGAGGCAAGTCGTTCCACTGATTAATTGTTCTAACAGTCAGGAAAGTTCTCCTTAGTTCTATGTTGCTTCTCTCCTTGATTAATTTCCACCCAATGATTCTTGTTCTGACTTCCGGTGCTTTGGAAAATAGGTTGACCCCCTCTTCCTTGTGACAGCCCCTTAGATATTGGAACCCTGCTATCATTTTAACCCTAGTCCTTCCCCCCATTAAACTAGACATACTCAATTCCTGAATATTTCTTTATATGATTTAGCCTCCAGTCCCCTAATCATCTTTGTTGTTCTTCTCTGTACTCTTTCTAGAGTCCCAACATCTTTTTTATATCATGGCGACCAAGACTGGACACTGTATTAGGCTCAAAAGTGAATCTAATAGTTTGCTTGACTCCGAGGTATAAAAAGGCGTTTTTAGGAGTTAAGGACTGTTTTGTGTGAGCTACCCAAAGTTAAGAGGACTTCGATTTTCAATCTTCCCTTTGTTCTTTTTTGTTGATCCTTCTGATGTGGGATTGACAAGAGACTGAAGATGGAAATGAGACTGGGAAGAAATGCTTCTGACTTCACACAGCAGCAGCGTATCTTTTAAGTAAAGGACCCACATCTTTTTCAGTTTTCTGCACAAGCCTAGGTAAAAGTACTGTTCATAAAGAAGAACCATTTTTTTTTCAAATTAACACAAAAGTGGTTGCTATTTAATGAACAACAAAGAGATGCTGCTCTTGCACACAAGCCAAAGTATGTCTTCTGAACAATTTTCAAATGGTGCGCAGCCCTTTTCTGGATTCTCCAATTTCTTTGCTAATGGGTCCTTAGACTCTTTCCACATTTATATTTTTCTGAGTGTCTTGACTTTTTCTGTTTGAATGTTAAGAGCCTGAAGTAGGCATTTTGTGTATTCCCTTTGTAAATTGTCCCTCAAATACAAAATCTTTACATATACCCAACATAAGAATAATTTCAGCTTTTGTCTACTTATAGGATCTGAGCTTTGTGCATAAAAGAAAAATGCATTCAAGTAGTTCAGAAAATCCAGCATTATTTTTCCTCTAAAAATAGAGTAGTGGAAGACTGAGATTTAAAGAGACATAGAAACAGTCCTGTTTAAATTTCCGATCTTTACTGTAATGGAAATGTTTTCTTTAGTATATTATTTTAGTATATTTTAATAACAATGTTAAATGTTCTATTAAACATTTTAGTATATTTTAGCAATGCATCAGTAAATATTTTCTGTCCTTTTGTTTTGGCTCTCTCAGCATCATAAACATTAAATATAATTGTGACTCATTTTCCCACACAAATATACCTATCCTGCATTCAATGACATTTTCAGTTTACTGACACAAAATGTAATACGTGGGCTTCAAAATTTAGAGATATAGTTGTTCCTCAGTTATTGTGCAAACAAATTAGATCCAGGCAATTCTTGTGTCAGGACAAAATGCTCCCTATTAACAAATTTAATGGAGAAACAAGTATCTAGTATAACTCCTCTATAAAAATGTGAGGGAAAACTTTTAAAAAAATGGGCAAAATGGGATAGTCACTCTTTATCAGTTAATTCAGACAATACTTTAAAGACTTTCATAAGATTACAAGATGAATGTAATATCCCAGTGGTTCTCAACCTGTGGTCCACAGACCCCTGGTGGGAGGGGGGCATGATGTCATCACCGGCGGTCCTCGAAGACTTGTAGAAATGTTATGATTTAAATCTTGAGTTTTGGGGATCTGTGGCCATGGTCTGTGGCCACAAAAGGTATTTAAAATGGGAGGGGGTTTATGGTGAAGAAAAGTTGAGACAACTGTAATATCCTAAAACAGCTGAATGGGAATACATACAGTTATAATAATATCTGTTATGTTCTTCGTTTGGTCTGGAGATACTAATATCTCCATATATTTAGATGAAAGCAGTAAAGAGCATGAAATTTTCCTTGACTTGGCCAGTTTTATTGGGACTGTTATGTGCTTAATAATATCAATTAGCAGCATATACTATTTAATAATTGAAATAATTTCTATCCCATCATTCTGCAAAAAGAATTCCAAGTCACCATCGGTGACAGCTATATTGAACACATAACTCAGCATTCATTTTCTCAGAATCTACATTTGCTTATTCTATAGCAAACACCATCTACCTAGCTATAACATTTTTATAGTGTTAAATTATTTAATTGCCTTTTGTGACTCTTCTAACCATTTAAATAAAAGCACAAATGGCTAATTTCAAAAAGAAATTTTAATTTTGTTTACAAGCCTCCACTTATAAAATTAAAATATATTTGACTGATAAATGTCATAAATGATAAATAAAAAGGGATATTTATTGCAACTTGCGTCAGAAAATGTTTTCTAAGATTTCTACACAAACCTGTGATTAGAGGGCATCTTGGCCTGCCCTGGTTATCCTTTCTTATTTTCTTTTTTTTTCTATTTTTCCTTTTGATGTTATATATCTGATCTGGACTGAAAAATTGGGATAACCTCTAGATTTAGAGGCACAAAACAGGATTATTATTCTATGCTGCCATCTAGTGGTCTTCTGGGGTTCTGCAGTCCAGATTTGATAGCTTTATCCTAGAAAGATCATCTTCATGTTCATGGAACTGATTTTGCAAAGAGTCACATAAGATGATGAAGGACTCAACCAAATTTATTATTCTATTCAGTGAAACTTCATGTCCCCCCCCAAATCTCCCCCCCCCCCAAATACTCTCTATGAGTATTTCTGTAAGCACATAAAATGCATGGACAATTTCAACCAAGATGAAACTTCAACTTTGAATCAAGTCAATGTAGGCATTTCCTCTTGAGAACAGGTGCCATATTTAGCAGACTTTGCTGAGATACATTATAATAATAAAGACTGAAGGGCAGAGTGTCTTGAAACATTTGGCAAGGTCAATAGCAAAAAAGGGTTGTTAAGCTTATGTTGGCTGCTGTTATAAAATGGAATCAAGGCATGAAAATGTGATAAAGAGTGCAGGGAGCTATAGACATGGCATTATTAATAGGAAAAGTATGGTTACAGCCCAACACCTCACTTTTATCATCCATAAGGGATAACAGATGCTGTTTTGCCTCCCCTTGAAATTTAAACATGATTAATGCTATTGCAAAGGATATGGCAGAGTGTTCATAAAGAAGAAGGAAGAAAAACTTGGAGCTCCAAATATGAAAGAAATAACTGGATATGGCTTCTATCCCGACAGATTGCAACTTTTTCTGCAAAAAGTAATAATAGGAAAGTAATGTCAGTCCCCGGAGAATTCTGGCCCTTTGCAACACCCACAGCATTTTGCTCTGCTATTTCTCTGTAATCATGGCCAGCCACAAAACAGGGCATCTGGCAACAGGCGACAAATACATTCCAGACAAAACCAAAGACCTCATTTGATCCTGTTCCAAAACTGGTATGTGAAGATATTTGGATTAAATAAAATGAAATCCAGCTGGATTATGAATGACAACACATTCTATTTTAGGCACCCAAAAGCCAGTCTAAATATTATAACTCTTTACTACTTTAGCTGCAATGGGTGTACTCCCTAGTTTCAAAGTTTTTGCCATGTAGTCTTGCCAAGTTACATGCAGTGTTTCCATGGAAACATTGCATATTGTGTATATTAGTCAATACCTGCATGTGATTGAATAGGTGTAGGTGATAAGACGTTTTCAAAACTTTTATGAAAATAAGAAAGTTCTATCACATGGGGATGATTTTCAGCATCTTCCTCACTAGAGTTATAACATATAAATTGACCCTGATTTAACCAACTGTATTTTGGACCTATTTCAAAATCTTTTAATCACTGTTAGTGTCAAATCAACTCAAGTAACTTAGAAAAATAATATGTGAAACCTAAAATGGAGAATCATCTGGAATTTTTCTGCTTGGCAAGGCCTTCTCATGACAGAAACAAAGTATATTTAAATCAATACGATCAATGCAATAATGGCAATAATATTGAAAATGAGAAGACAATTCCAAATGTAAAGTGGAGAACCTCACTAATGCAGGTAATAAGGAAACATAAATACTTGTAAGTCAATCACCTTTTTTTTTAACCCTGCAACTTTGTGGATGATCACTTATTTAATGCTATGATATGGCTATTTAAGTACTAATGGAAGAATGGCTACAATTCTGTTTGATATAAGAGGCAGTATATACATTTGTTTTTTCCATATAGATGGGAAGATGGGAATAGCTGATATAATAATCTTTTTTTCTATTAAGAAAAGAGAAAAGAAATGCATGCGCAAAATTGATTGGTCTTTATATATTGCATATTTAAACCTTTTAGTATGAGGCATATCAAATTAACACCTAGAGCTTTCTAGTCTGAAAGTGCAAATGAACAAGAAAGGTATTTATTTAAAGTATGGATAGTTGTCCCTTCCTACAAGCTGCTGACACCCAGGCCAAAGATAGCTCTAACACCATCCATACTGAATTATAGTTATGAGGTGTAAGGCCTGTGAGTGCAATAAAAAGTTGAATTTATATAAAAGCCAAATGTATGTGAGTTTATCTATGCTGATTGGATACCACAAAAATGAGAGCCTCTCATGTAGTGCTTCCAAGTGGTCAATAGTGAGCACTATAATGCAAAACTGTAACCAGTCTGAGGGGGAGGCCGTGAGGGTTCAAGTTTGCAGTCCTGGCAGCTTTGGCATCTTAGTTTGAGAGTACAAATGAACAAGGAAACAAAAGGTGTTCTTTATGGCATGTTGTCTTTATTCTGTCAACTTATATTTTACTGTGAATATTGTTCTGAGTACACTTAGAAGTAAAATAGAGGAATTTTAATGTGAAGTACATAGTATAATTGTTAACTGGAGCCAAACAATATATACAACAGATATATGTTACTTAATTCAATGTGACAAATATGTTTTCAGAATCCATCTGGTATAAAGGACCTAACATATGAACAGAAGACACATGCATGCTATATTCCAAAATGGCTGAATTAGTTTTGTGAATGGCCACCAGTGCTAGATTTATTTTTTCCTCTGTGTATCTTCTTCTCAAAAGTTATGAAAAGAGATTGGAAGTAATAAATCTTTGATGTAACCAGTGACAAAGAAATATATATGTGCTGCAAAACGGGGGATAGGTAATTAGATAGTTTGGATAACTGACCATTCTTAGTGAACAGTTGACTGATATCCATTCCTAGCCAGGCAAAGTATGGCATTGTCATTACAGTTTTGAAAACTACTTATGGAAATATGAGGGGCTAAAAAGTATCTAGAGCCTATCCAGGTGTACTGTCTCATTCAGACCAATTCAATGCCAGAATGATGAGTGAAAATTACAGATCCATATCCATAAAATAGAAGCACAACTGGGAGATATAGTGAATCTGCCCACAGAAATGGAAAGACAGAAGCAAGTCTAGAACTTAACCACCACGGATTTCATCCAGGAAGATTCAGTTGCAATCCTTCCCTGCCACATTCTCAGAACTACCAATGGAGATTCTGCTGCTGGAGAAGACCCATTGATCAGTTTCCCTTTTCAATTTCTCAAGCCCATAAAATCTTGTCCCGCCTCGTGTTGTTACTGAAAGAACAATAACTGCTGTGGAGAACAAGAGAAAAGAGTACAAGCAATTAGGAGTGTGACGATCAAGTTTTAAATTTCTCTACCATCAGTTACTTGTCTCTACATTATCTAAATCATGTTGGCTGGAGAATTCAGTGAATTAAACATCCACACAGCTTAATGTTCGTACGATTGAGAAACACTGATATAGAGGGCCACAATAGGTTGTATCAGACAGACCCATGCATGCTTTTTATCTTCTAAGATGTAGAATTTTGAAGCAAGACAGCCTATATGCTGTCAGATTCAGGAAAAAAAAGGGGGGAAGGGAAAATATTTTCTGTATATCTAATTTTATTTTATTTTAGGTCTGTGATAAAATTTTCACATCAAGTCCTTCTGAACTGTGCTGGGGCCCAAAGAAGTAAGCGCACCTTTATGTTTTTACAAAGGTCTCCTTAGAGTAGAATTATCAGATAATCAATATTTGAAAGAACAGCATGTGCTTCGGGAGACTTCAACTTCAAGGAATGGAACAATTCAACTATTAAGTGCCTAGTACTAAAAGTTTTGTTTGTGACAATTATCAACTGAAATGGGAAAGGAGAAAAAATATTTTTGAATGCTGGTGAGGAAAAAAGGGGGACTAAAGTAATTTACCACATAAATACTTTATTTGTCACCTACTTGATGAATCACTTGTCCTTTATTATCTGGCTTCTCTGCAGATAATTGGCATCTCACTTCAGGCATGTTTTAGATATATAAAATCTCCTTTTATCATGTTTTAAGTTGTTAATTCAAAAGTGTTTGATACTCTCTCTTCACTTCTTTCTGTAAGAGAGTGTGTATGTGGTGTGTGCAGGCATATATTAATAAATTTCCTGAATGACGTACAATAACAAGGTTTAAAACAAAAAACAAAATATTACAAATAATAATGCAATAAAACCCATGATCCATAATCCGATACCAACACTGAGAATAAAACAAATATAAATTCATTTAGTCATGTAGAGGAATTAAAAGCATGTGTCAAATGAAGGAAATTATGCCACTTTTCTGAAATAAATAATAATAATTATATAAATATAAATAATTTTATAAATACAAATGTATAATAAATAAATAATTGAAATAAGAACCGGTTTGGTCTAGAGGTTAAGGCACCAGACTAGAAACTGGGAGACTGTGAGTTCTAGTCCTGCCTTAGGTGTGAAAATTGGCTGGGTGACTTTGAGCCAGTATGCCAGGTCCCCAAATCCTTATTGTTTTCCCTGCATATGTGCTCTTGTTTTGGGCCTGCCATTCTGCTGGGAGAGGGGAGAGAAAAGACTAGTACTAGTACTTATCAGGGAGACAGCTACGGAGAAACGAAACTGGAGAAGACCTTGAGATGCGCGCCAACTGTGCCAGTTACTGAAACATCGTATCACCTGTGGATTGGCTGGATTTCAAATGAAGACTATGACTTTGGTGGAAGGAGGTTGCTAGTTTAACTATACCGTTTAAGCGGGCTTTCCCCCAGATCTCGCCTTGACTTCCCTACTGTCACTAACCCCTAATAAAAGTTCCTTTTGAGACAATGCCTGTTTCAAGAGTTCTGCTTTCTTGTGTGGTTAGCTGAGGTGGGTCCTTACACAGTCATTTTCATCCCATTACATCTTTTGGTGTTGCTGTTATAGGGAAAATAGGAGGAAGTAGGAGTATTATGTATGAGGCGTTCTTGGTACTATCTGAGCTTGTTTGTTTTCCTGAAAAAGTTTCATTACCCTAACTAGGTAACATCATCAGTGCTAGTAAGGAGTGCTGTTTGCTGTCAGTTTATATTCTGGTGTCTTGCCTGTCTGTCTGGGTGGGACTGGTCTTAGGGATTCTTTGGTTGGGCTGTTTACTAATGGCTCTGTGGCAATTTCTTGATTGGGGTATTGTTTACTTGATTGTTGGTCTGAAGTTGACCTTGGAGTTAATCTATGCTTATCTGCATGCTGATTACTAGTGGGGAGGTGCTGGAGTCTTTTTCTCTTTTGGGCTAGTTGATTGTTTCTTTTGCATACTCTATATAGATATTTTTAATGTCTATGTGTCTATTGGTGGCTGATTTGTCAGAGTGCCAGGCTTCTAGAAATTTCCTGACATTTTTTAATTTGGCCTGGTCTAGGATTGTCACATTTCAACCCTGAGCTACAGATATTCTTCTTCATTAGTATTATGTATGTTTGACATCTTAAGTTACTTATAAAATATTAAAGGCAGGGAAAAAATCTACATAAAATAAGTATTCTTAAAGAAATGGAGACCTCAAAGTATTTAGAACTTTGCATGTCAAAACCAACTCTTCGAAATGAACCCCCCAAAAAAAGAATAAATAAAAATGGAAAGTTATGACAAGGAACAGGAGCAAGAAGAGCCATTTTATGTTCACAATGTCTGTTTCTAGTTGACTCTTGCTACCATTTTCAAGTACCAGTGACACCTCTGGACCATCTTCAAATGCAGCCTTGGATACAAAACATGTAAAACTTTCCAGATTCCCCCTGCCAACAGAAAGCCAAAAAAAATGGGTGGGGTGGGGAATGGGGGACCCCCTCAACAGACATGCCTTAGGGCACTCAGAAGCCAAAAATGTGGATAGCTTGATGACAGACCAAAATTATGGGGTGAGGAGCGGAACATTTTGAACAGATGTCTAAATGTTCACAGAGATCTCTGTAGAAAGCAAACCATACACATTACGGGTTATGTCATTGTACTTCATATATGTCACATATTTTCAAAGACAATCACAGTATTTCATCCTTGTATTCCAGAATCAGCACATAAAGCGATCCCTCTATATTGCATGAGTGTTTCTTAGTTTGCGAAATGTTAGGCAACCTGCCCCCCCCCAAATGTTCTTACTGTACAAATTTATCATATTTGAATCATACCAAGTTAGCTTTCAGGAAACACATTTAAAAATCCTATATTCAAAATCACAAACCAAAATTTGCCATGTATTTTACTAAAGCAGATGAAGACACAGATTTAAGCTTTGAGGAAAAGTAAGAGAAATAGTTATCGTCTTTTCCATAGAAAGGACGATAACTATTTTCCTGTGGAAAAAACAGTATCTTTTAAATAAAAATATTCTTGAACTTTTGCTACTTCAGAATGGTTCCCTTTTTGAAGCATTTGCCTACAGCTCCCATGAAGCCCATTTGGGAATCTGAAGGGGCAAGTCAGATCTTATTGGAAGACTAATTCTTATGGTTTGTTTTTCCATCCTGAACGTGTGAAGCCCAGCGAGGCCACGTTTCACCCGCTGCTTTTAATGATCTGTTCATTTGTGACAGATCTGGCTGCTTTCAGCCTGATGTCTGGCAGCAGTTGACTGAACAGCAGAGAAGTTCAGAAGCCTTTCTGAGCACTGACAAATTTCAGCAAGCTGTCACACAAAATGCAAACATCAAAGAATTGCTGTGTGCACTTTTCTAGGGCAGCTTTCTAGGTTTTTACTGAGCTACAAAATCCACCAAGGAGGATGTAAAAACAAAGCTGTGATAAACTATGCAGAAAGCCAAAGCAAGCAAAGAAAATTATGATGCAAAAAACAAAAAAAGGAGGTGGTGGAGGGAGAGAATGTGCCACCAAGGATAAATTGATTGCTTGGCAGAAGGAAAGACATTTTATTGAATAATAGTGAAAATCATAAAAGTGGCTTACTTATTGCAAGGAGATGGGAGAGAACCTAATAATGCTGAAAAAAGGAGCTTCAAAGCATACATGTCCTAATCACTGTAATACTGACGTTTCAAACAGAGTCCTTTGTGAAATAGTACCATGTATAATTTCAGGGCAGTTTTAAAGAATGGCATTAATAAGGACAAAGAATAAGAAGTATATCATTAAGGCAAGATTGCAATGACTTCCAGGCAAGGATAGCTGAATGAAGATGGCTCTACAAAAAGCAGAACTGAAATTTGAGGCTAAGAACAGGGAGGCTATGAGTGAATTGGCTCCTCTGACTTTCTCTGGACAAAGAGATGATGTGAAGTCACCCAAATTGGGCTCTGCGTGGTTGCTTCTCTGTAGGAAACTGCAAAAAAGTGATCTCCAGAGGCTGGGAGAACGAGGAGCTGAGGGAATTTGTCATACTTGCTCCATCGGCAAATGGAGCCTTCCATGTTACACTAAGTTCACACTTTCCTTGCTAATCACTATTGGAAATTGTCTATTAATTGGCTTAAAGAATCTAGACCCCTTCAAAATGACAAAGCTGGACAAACTAAATGAGCGCCTTCAATCCTTAGTATTAGAAAATGAAGATGTATTTTTTATCACTGTTAAGAATTTAAAATATACAGCAAAAAGTAAACCAAGGTTTTGGCTATGGAAAGTTTTAAATGGGTTAAGGGCTCAGAAAACATTGGATCCAATTCAAATATTGGGTTTTTGACTATAAAGACATTTAAATTAATTTTAGAGAATAAATGCATTTTCATAGGAAAGAAAAATTATTTTCAGTATTGGAGATATCACAAGACAAGCGAGATAATGGCATTCAGAAACATTTTTGAGGATCTGCATCAAAACTTTGATTCACTCATGTTGTGTTGTATCTTCTAGGGAACAATCTGTTGGACTGCCTGAAGTGGCTTCAAAAAATGTTACGCAAAAAATTCTTTCTGAGAGCAGCATGAAGAAGAATTTGAGCAAGAATTTGTCATTGGACATAAAACAGTGTTGGTTGATGCTTTAAAGATTAAGAAAATAACCATGTCAGACTCAGTAAATAATTGGAATATTTTCAAAAGTGGATGCTTAAAATTTTGAAGAAATTTGAAACCAAGATCAACTATCATTTGAATGGATTATAAAGCAAGATTGTTTACATAAAAAGATCACAAAGTTGGTTTATTTGATCAGGTTTACAGTGGGATATATTGTTAATTTGGATGGTTCTTTTTGGATTTGTTGACATCGGAATTGAAAAATGTTATGCATTGGATTTGTTTACAATTAACATGGTGTTGAAGGTTTTTTTTTCCTTTACAGTTACTTTATATAACCTAATTTGAAAGCTTTTAAATTGGTTTTGTATTTAACTGTCCTTTCACTTAAAGTAATGAATTTTTGTAAGGTTGTTCTCTTTAAAGCAGAAAGTATCCCTCTTTGTCATGTTAAAATTTCAGTCTTTTGTTCACACCAGGATCCTGGGACCTCTTTATGCCTCCTAAATGTGGATTTGCTTACAGTTAAGAGTTGAGATGTGGAATAGTGAGTTTTATATCTGTTAATTAATGTTACTATTTTAAGGCTCTGTTTGGACTTTATGCTGACACCTGGATTGGAAAAGATGTTACTTATTGGATTTACCTATAGTTAAGAGATGAGTTATGGGATGAAGATTTTTGTATTTGTTAATTAAGAGGAGGTGCAGAGATCATTTATACTTGTGATGAGGATGGAAGGTTGCTTTGATGGTATCCCCCCCCTTCTCTATTTTTTCTTTCTTTTTTATTTTCTAAGAGGAACTTTTCAGTGAATGCAAATGTTTTCAAAGGGCAGGTGTAGGTACTACTTAAACCTGTCTTGTTCCTTCTTTTTTTTTTTAAAGATATAAATAGAATGATACTCTGGCCTGATTTTTCTAATAAGCTTATTTGATGCTTTATCTCTGGGAAACTACATGAAAAGTACTTGATCTAAAGCAAGGAATTAAAAATTATGGAGAGCATTTTGTTCTGGTGCTCAAAATTTTTCTTGAATTGTAAAGGAGAGAAATGTAGAGGACTCCATTAAACAACAGGCTTAAAGTTATACAGACAGACAGTCTATCATTCAAATAAAGCAATCAGTTAACCATTTCTTTATAACAGACCCTTTGAATTGCTTAATACATAACAACATCTATAATTATGTCAGAGTCCAGATTTTTTTAAAATTTACTCTCTAGCCATCTCAGTCTTCTTATCTTTTGTCTGCCTGTTTGGTTTGATATACTTCTCCTCTCTTAGCTTATGGAACTATCCTACCTGGCCTGCAAAAATCTCAATGTCCATTGCCTGTAGATGGCAGTATTCAGAGTTTTCCATTTCTCTTGGCTGCCATCTATTAGCCATTCACATATTTGCATCCCAACTATGATAGCTGCATTTCCTGACAGATTGTCAGGAGACAATAACAGTACGTACATGGAGGCATAAGTTAGCCAGCCTCCTAGGAGTCTGTCTGATGGGAAAGCAGAACAGTCTGGCCAGGAAGAAAGTGGGCAAGGCAAAATAAACAGCTGAGCTGGGAGGTAAGCATCCAAGCCTTGATGTGTTCTTTTGGCAGCTGCCTGTGCAAATTTGTTTATTATCAGGGCAGCTGCTGCCACTCTGACCTGCTGTTAAAAAAATTGTTTGTATGAGTGAGAGAAAAAGAAGGGGGAGAAACAGAAGAAAGATGTGCAAGATATAAGTGTGAGAGAGACAAAAAGAGAAATGTAGCCTTGGTGCAGATACCTTCTACCATCATATTTATTATTTTTGGATTTTTTTGTAAGTTAGAGGCGCATTTAGATGCAAAATCCAACCCTCCTGATCACAAGGTTTTTTTTTTTCATTCTATCATCCTGTCTTAGGATATTTTTACGCTCATCCTAACCATGTGCCTCCATGCCCAATATTTTGTCCTCATATTTAATGAGTACGTTCCACCTGTTATTTTGGAATTAATTTGAGTTTAAATTACCTGGACTGCTTAGAGTTACGTGGCCAGCCTTTCAGAGAAGCATCCCCTTTCTAGAGTTTTATTTTCTAGGCTGATGAGGAGAACAATATCATTGTTCCACTTTACAGTGGAACAAAGGAGCAAGAACATTACGAGCCAGACTTTTTCTAGTTCAGGTTTCAACTAAGCAGTAAACAAGGTGCCAACTGCACTGCGGGGGTTGTACTTTACAGGTTTGTTTTACAAGAGATGCTGTACAGGAAGGATGCAATCCAGACCAATTTAAAGGTGTGGAAGTCATTCATTTTAATAGGAGAGGATTAGGGATCAGTTTGACTTTCATGTACTGGAATAGGAATTCAAGATCCCAAACTGTGGCTGGAAAGCAGCCCAAGTGTTTTGAGCAATGGCACTAAAGAAGCATTTGTTTCACCTTTCATTTCTGGGCAGGTTTCTCAGACTTCCTGGGGAAATTGTGTCTATGACCCTTGATTAGCTACTTTGCCTGTCCGAGATTCTTGTCCTTTATATGACTTAGCTTCACTCACTTTACCTAGTCTTCTTTAACTCTTTTGCTTTGCCTTTATTTTCTATTTCCTTCTCAGTAGTCAAATAATTTTTCAAAAATAGTACTTTGGCTCTTTTTGGGTCATAAAAAGTAACACATAATATTTTGATCATTGAAGAACTGGGTTCTAATCCATGTTTTGTTGGATATATATGATTCCCTCGATAGGAGAAAATATTTGTAGCTCAGGGTTAAACTGCAGGTCCTTGGTGCTCTCTGAGCTTGGTGGTTTTCTTATTACCAAACTAGACAATATCCTCAGTGCTAGTAGGGAGTGGGGTTTGCTCTTACTTGATATATAGTGTCTTGCCCTGTCAGTATTGGTGGGAATGGTTTTCGTGGTTCCTAGAGTGGGTGGTTGTTTACTGATAACTTGTTTGTCTGAATTAGTAGTTCCTTGACTGTGGTATTATAAGGGCATTGTAAACCCCACTCTCTAGTAGCACTGATGATGTTACCTAGTTTGTTAATGAAATGTCTGCAAGAAAACAACCAAGTTCAGAGAGTACCAAGGATCCCTCATATATGATCCCCATCCACCAAACTGTTTCTTTCATAGTATAGATCATAGGAGGAACTACCAGGTATCCTATTTACCACCTCTCAGGACCTCTCAGATATATTTGCCTACAGTTTATAGCTTATGCCTATGTATTCTTTTTGGGGGCCTGCCATTCTGTTGGAAGGGGGGTTGGTTGATTGGGGGAATGTATTTGACTTGCTCTGGTTTGCCCTCCCTCTGTGTGAAAGGAATGTGGCTTGAAAACATCTGTCTTATCTCCAGATGATGGAGCCTGGGACCGTTGGGAAACGAAACCGAGAGAGACCTTGGAAAGGGCGCTAAATCACTAGGTTCTCAAAACAAACTAGTACCTATGCATTGGCTGGATTTCAAACGGATGGTTGGACACTGGGGGGAGGAGACCTGAATTGGCTTTTTGATGTAACCTTTCATATGTGAAATCTCCAGACCTTGTTTTGTCTTCCTGCTATCACTAATGCTCAATAAAAGTTCCTTTTGAAACAATGCCTGTTTTCAAGAGTTCTGCTTCCTTGGGAGATCTAGTTGAGGCAGGTCCTTACACCACCTCTATTATGCAGTTATGAATATAAAGGGGTTGGAACTTGTTCCCTTTTGGACAGTCCATGCTAATTACCCAACACACACACACACACACACACACACACACACACACACACAAACATACTGTTTTATAGATAATGTAAAATGTTACCTGTAGTTTGTATCTTTCTGTCTCCATGCTTGCCTGTCTTTTGCCCTCTTATTTGCCAGTTAACTGTTTATGACATTTGCTATCTTTAATAAAGAAACATCAAACTATATTGTTTTGCTAGCTGAACTGAATAGCATGTTTTTGCTCTTGTCTGGATTTAGGGACTAATCCAGATCAGTTTGCTCTGATCTGGATTTAGGGACAAAATGGGAATCTGCTGGATGCAAACTAAAGTGAAATTATTCACAGTAATTTTTCAACATTCAAGTTTGTGCAACAATCACACGAAAGGTCTTTGACATGCCATTGAATTCCTTCTTTTCTTGCTGTAACAGATTAATGAAATTACTGCTCTGAAATTGGAATACATTATGTAAATTAATCCATTTGAAGCAAATAAATTCTGTTTGGGGGCCCAAAAGAAATGGCTGTTATCATACCATGCATTAAGATCAAGGCCAAATAGCAGCTTTTCCCTGCTCAGTTTGCAAGCTGTAACTTGAAGTCCTGATAGAGCCTTCAGAATGAGCTTTTGTAAACCCCGTCAGCTCATTTCCTTTCTCCCAAGGGGTGAATTTGTTGTATAGCCTGTCTTGGAGTTGTAATCTAATCCTGTGAAGCATTGCAGATTATATGCACCCTTGAAAAGTAGCAGGGCAATGATGTAAAACATCTTCATTGGTGGAACAGAAGCAGCCAATCACAGGGAGAATCAGAAACCCGAAATATAAATAAAGCTTGGGTTTCAGGTCAGAACACAATCTGCCCTGGATAAAATCCAAACCATTTCATTCAGCTATTTTAACTGCCTTCCGTCATCACCATTATTCATTCATTTACAGTGCAGGTTCGGCTCCCTCTAAACAGAAAGAAACCAAAAATAATAACCAGCCTTCGTATTCATTTCAGTGGGGAAAAGATATTAATCACAAACTTGACACCGTATTTGTTTTAAATTAAAGCTGCTGCTTTAAAGCAGATGCTTCTCCTGAGTGCCTATCGAATGTTTATTCTGCCTTACAAGGATAAGGGGAAAGGCTGGCAATAGCAGCAGCAGCAGCAGCCCCTTCCCTGCTTCTCTTCGGCAGGCTTCATGATAGCACAGCCACCTTTCATTTGTGGCTTTGATCAGGGTTTTGTGCTGAGGAAAAGTAAAATTGGGTTGGAATGAGTGGAGCAAGGACAGGGGGCTAAAAGAAAAGCAGTGAACCTTTTTTATGCACCTTTCTTGCATTGTCATTGAAGAGATGGTGGTTGGTTTCTATCTGTATCAGTTAGAAGTGGCTTTTTTTTTTTAGCTTTTCCTTTTGGTTTGCACTCCTGCTTTGGGGTTTTTTTCCCCTACCCCTTCCTCTTTCCTTTTAATTTTTTTTGGGCTTTTTGTATTTTATATATATTTTTAAATTTAATAAAGAGTTTTTTTTGGGGGAAATTGAACACAAACCAAACTAAAGGGGCAAAGGACAGGGTTATATTCAGCTTGCCACACATTGTTAGGGTAATCTAGCCTCATTGGATGAAAACTGGTAACAGAAATATTGGAAAGCCTGAACACCCATGGAAGCTGGCAAATAAAAACATTGGCACACTTAGAATTCAAAACTGAGTACAGCTAGTCCTCAACTTATGAACACAATTGAGCCCAAAATTTCTGTTGTTAACTGAGACATTTGTTAAGTGAATTCTATTCTGTTCTGTTCTGTTCTGTTCTGTTCTGTTCTGTTCTGTTCTGTTCTGTTCTGTTCTGTTCCGTTCCGATCCGATCCATTCCATTCTATTCCATTCTGGTTGCCAGTTGACAATAATAAAACTGGAGTCACATTCTAGTGAAGTTAAAAATAGGCTGCTTAAACATTTCATAAAAATATGGTTTGCTGGATACATGAAGTTTGACCGAAATTAATGATCAAAGAGTTCTAGCCACCAGCTTATAATACATTGCCCATCTGGTATTTCTATTTATTAAGCACACATGTAAATATATGAATGTTTCTTTTAAGAAATATGTATGTGAATCTGGGAGCAGACTTTTAAAACCCAACTCTTGAAGGTGGATTAATTTACAGTAATCTTTACCAAGATAGTTCAACTCTCCAAAATAATTGGCTTTATAAAAAGAATTTCAGAGGATCTGTTTTAAATCAAGATGTTCAAGCAGATCTGTTGATCTGCTGGTTGCCATTCAATAGCATTGACTAATAAATCTGAAGTGTACTATCATGACATACTGGAGATTGGATACTCAGTGAATAAGGAACCATAGAAACACTCATCCAGAAATGTGACGTTTTTAAGGTCAACATTTCTGGGTTTTCAAAAATAAAACATGTGTGTGGGGATTTGTGATGTAGATGCTAGAAAATCAGAATGGAAGTTCAGTGACCAATGGCCTCCTCTTTTCACAATGAAACCTTGGAATTGTGGAGAACCAAGAAAACGCTGTGTCGAGGCTTCCTAAAAAAACAGTAGAAATGTGACCATCTAAGAAAGTTTATAAACACTTATAATATAAATCTGCATTTTATAGAGTGGAAGGTAGACGAATAAACTAGTTAAAGTCCAAAAATGTTGGAATAGGATTATTCTTAATACAATTAAAATAGCATTATCCTTGATGAAAAATAAGATGAAGCAGAGTTAATCGTCTTTATAAAACATCCTTACAGTTATCTTTGTTAATAAGGAACTGTTACATTTTTTTTAACATAGCTCAGGATACCAATTTACCAGAAGATGTAAATAAGAAGACACCAATTATATGTTGTTTCATTACACTCAGCTCCAATGTCCCCTTAAAAAAAA
>NW_015386504.1:477292-479740 GCF_001527695.2 Protobothrops mucrosquamatus | reverse complement strand
GACAACTATGACGAGTACGACTGAGAATCTCCACAGAAACTAAAGACAGATTTCCAACATTTTGAAGGATGAAGAACCTGAAAAAACCTTATCCTTTCTGAGAACTCATTTTCTCACTGCCAATTTTTATATTTAAAATCTAATTCGTTGAAAGTTCAAAAATATAAGTACATCTAAATCCCTCAAATCTGAGTAAGGAACACAGATACCAAATTAATATGGAAATCTGCAGCCATTATTAGACAACTGGTTGATCCAGTGAAACAGGATGACAAGATAATTGGCAGGATAGTATGGGTAAATAAGTCAGCCAAGATCATATTTATATTTACATTTCGGAACAGACAACAGAAAAGAGGAATAAGTTACCATTATTCTGCTTTTATAAATGGCATTATGGGAAATCTAACATTAACTATGCCAGTGTCCTGATTTTAACAACAGCTATTTAATAATACATATATTTTATTTTATTTTATTTTATTATTTTATTTTATTTTTTATATAATATATTTGTAAGGTTTCCCAATTCAAAATATCTCTGGGCATCAGATAATATTAAAAATTATTAATACAACTCTAGAAGTCCATATTACTTCAGCAACCTTTTTTGTTGCCTAAGCCAAACCCTTCTGCAACTGGTGAAACTATTTGTCTCTATTTAAAATCCAAATTGCATGGGAACTGTACTGTAAGCTCTACAGGAAGCCCAATATAGTTTTTAAAACAAAGAAAAGTCTTACGTTCCATTCCCCACTCTCCAGAAAAGAAACTAGTTCCATCTAATTGCCTCACCCATTGTGGTCTTCTGACTTGGAAAAAAAAATGCTATGAATGCTGTTGGTTATCAAAAGATTGTCCACTTCTGTTGTACATTAACTAGTTTTCAAAGGCAAAGTAGCTTTCAGATAAAAAGTCTTTTGACAACTTCAGATAAAAGGCATCAAGTATCTTACTAATCATTGCTAATCTGCAATTGGTATGCAAAGACCACATGACCAAATATGCTAGGTCACACATTTGTTAATTTAGAATTAGATTTCTATGAGCCTTAGCAAAGTTAGTGCAGTAAGCATGTATGCTGTGTGGCATTGTATATAAAGAGAACAGAAATAGGAGTCCAGACATGCCACCCATGGTAATAGTTCCTTCTCCTTTGAACTAAGGATTTATTCATTATTATCATGATTCCCTCCACAGACCCAGTTTTGCCTTTAGGATGATAATCATTTCTTATCACTACTGTATGGAATTCAGAGAACTGCCTTCCTGAAATTTATGAAACTTAGATTTGTAACTAGCTTGCTTCCTTAGTTTCAATTTATGAAATCTAGATCCAGCTCTGATGCTGTATTTAATTTATATAGAATTTTGTTGTGTTACCAGTATAAGAGTTTCTATTTTTAGGAGGTGGTGAATAGCCAGATCTGCAGATAAAGCAAATGACTGCTAGGCAACATCAGCAACAAAAAAATGATGTTAGAAAGCATGATGTACCTTAAAATAAAAAGAAAGATTCAGTATATAACCTGGTAACCAATATAAATATTTAATTAATGGAGAATTTGATTTGTGAAACTATAAGACCAAGTAAAACTACAACAAAGGATTAGGTGCTAGGCTTCTATTTTTAGTAAATGAATGTTTCCATGAACAGTTGCCAAAAAGACGTGTTTCATTCCCACTTCTATATTTCCTGCAGAATTTGACAGTCTAGGGGCATAAAATGGTTAGTCAGGGGAAGTGAAAAAGTAAGTGAGAAGGTGTTATGTGAACTGAAAAAAGGGATGAAGTGCTCTATGCAGGTACCTGGATATTTGGCCCAAGTGATGGCCTGCTCAGAAATTCAGAGTGATGTTTAACAAGTTTCAAGCCCAGCTGGGTTTGAAAGTCACACCCAGTTGTTAATACATTGTTACATTTTGTGGAAAATGGTTTTAAAGCCTAACAGGTTCTCAGGCTTTAAAACAGGTTCTTAATATGGGCTAGACCCCCTCTCCCCCTAATATAATAAAAGTAAAATTTCCCTTAGATCAACTTAGATTTCAAATGAAATCTGATGCCAACAATATAGAAATTTGGTCACCATTCCAGGATATTTGCATTGTAGAACTACACTTAACATTTATTTATCATTATTGTTCAGTCTGGTAATGAAGGGAGGGAGGGAGGGAGGGAGGGAGGGAGGAAGGAAGGAAGGAAATCAAAGAAGACAAGGTGGATGGATTTCTCATTGCTAAAATAAACATCCCTTGCTTTTCTTAGTTTTGAAGTACTTGAAGGATAAGTATGGTGTCTGTTTCTAAGTATTTTGACCTTATCATTTCTTCACTGGTTTGCAGAAGCTTTCTCCAATGTTGGTACCTTTCAGAAGTGTGGATTTCAATTCCCAGAATTCTCCCATTTACAAAGTCATTGCTGAGAATTCTGGGAGGGTTGAGGAAAACC
>NW_015386504.1:472412-475620 GCF_001527695.2 Protobothrops mucrosquamatus | reverse complement strand
CCCTTGCTTTTCTTAGTTTTGAAGTACTTGAAGGATAAGTATGGTGTCTGTTTCTAAGTATTTTGACCTTATCATTTCTTCACTGGTTTGCAGAAGCTTTCTCCAATGTTGGTACCTTTCAGAAGTGTGGATTTCAATTCCCAGAATTCTCCCATTTACAAAGTCATTGCTGAGAATTCTGGGAGGGTTGAGGAAAACCGACCTGTCATTTGCACTGCTTCCCACAGGTCAATAAAAATGCAGAGAAAAATGTCATGCAAGAATTCTCTGTGTGCCTCTTCTACTCGGGAAGTTTTGTCAATCCGGAAGACTCCAGAATGATGGACAAATCAATTGAGGTGGTGAGGTAATTCCAACAATAACATCAAAGGAAATGTTAAGTATCATCAGAATGAGGCATAAGATCAGAAGTGGAAAATCCCTTTTCGTAGCATTTATTATTATGCACTCTTTGAAAGCTTTGATAGAAATATACAATGCCTATTTTTGTTTTTTTTAAGCACACATTTTCCATTCAATGCACCCTAAACATAATACATGTATAGGTGGTTTACACAAAGATAGATAAACAGAGTGTTCATTCTACTACATGACTTAGCCTTGCTGCTTACTTTGTCAGGGATGAGATCCAAAATCCTAGAGAAAAACAGAACATTTATCTTAGGTTGAAACCATATTGTTTGTATTACATTCCTTTGAAAGTTAGAGAAACTTAATTTCCAGTTGCTGTCATCCATGATAACTGAATCACAAAACTAGCTCAGCCCTTCAGCTAATGTAAACATAGTTAGATTCTTTCTTGTTCATTCACAGCCAGGAGAGAACACTATAAAATTAGTCCCATTGATTTAACAGAACATCCAAAACTTTCATCTGGAATCAGTGTTTAATTAATTCATTTTAGTTTCCTTAAATCTGTGTCACAAAAACTGATGAACTACAAAAAGACACTTCCAAGACAAGGAGTGGAAAAATTCAGCAATCTTTACTTGGCTGTTTGTTGGTGATTTATGCCATGTTTTCAACTGGTATTAACAAAGCTTTTCAAAAAGAAAAGGTTTGTGTGCAATAAAATGCCATGCTACTTGAAGTACCTGCAAATCCCTGCTTTGGGAAACTTTGGAACTTGTGTGTTCTAATCTCCTCTCCATTTTAAAGATAAAAAGCTAAGCTACAAAATAGCACATCTAAGATTCCACTGAGATCAGGTCTTGGTTTGCACATTTCTGCTCTTCCACAACTGAGTGGGAGGTACAACAGCTGCAGCAACAGTTGAGCATCTATTTGTCATGTTTCTTGATGCATCTGCTGCTCCACTTACAGAATTTCCTTCACCACCACCACCAGCCTCCCTATCTTCAAGACACGGTGAGATTATTTTTGGCTCTTGAGATATTTGCTGGAAAGCCAAAGGACTTTGAGAACAATGCCGAAAGTTTATTTAATCCATCACAAGGATAAATTTGGTCCACAAATTGCTCAGCTACTATGTTTGGTGGTGAAGATAATGCCTTGGCGAGGAAAAGATCTCATCTGCTTGGTTGATTAAAAGAACTTTTCAAAGCCCAGGGTGATGTTTCTGTTCTTTCCACATGGATCTGATGCCAGCAAAATTAATTCCAGCTGCTAGTCATCATTAACCTGCATATCTCAAGGCAGGAGATAAGGATGTAAAATAATTATTTCATGTTCTGCTGTACATGTGAACAAGCTCTGTTATGCTGGTCTAGACATACACCACTCATTTAATTGTAAATAAGAAGCCTTTTACTAGACCTCCCTGATTAAAATATGGCTGTGCCTAAAAATAAACAACATAATGATTGGGAATCACCAGCATAAAACCACAGTGCCTGAAATTTCAATATTGTGCCAAATACACAATATGGAGAAAAAGAGGCATTGGTGATTCATAGCCACCTACTCCACTTTCATCCATAGTTCAACCATCATTGCGGATTTCCCATTTCTTCTAACTCTGGGTTTTCTCCTTTCATCTGCATTGAAGATCAAAAAGTATCTCTTGTCTTCATTACTCCTTGTCCATTGTGGGATTTATCTTACTGAGAGAGAAAAAAAACCCAGATAGTTTGGCACAGGCCATAAATCTTGACAGTAAAATACATTTCCCTAAATATATGTACAGTATTACCCTATAACACTGCTTCTGATATGGGCGGTCTATTAAACTCTCCATGCAAGGCAGCCATAGCCTTTCCTAATAATTATATGCAAGGGGAAAAGTCTGCCAAAAGTCATTCTTTTTGCTTGAGCCAATTTTCTCCTACTACCAAGCACCACCAAGAAAATACATTCACATCTGAAAGAAAGAAAGAAAGAAAGAAAGAAAGAAAGAAAGAAAGAAAGAAAGAAAGAAAGAAAGAAAGAAAGAAAAGGCCATGAATAATAGGGTCCGCAGACCAATCAAGCAGTTTGAGGCAGCCTACAACAAACTATCTGCTTGTCACAACATTTGTATACATTTTTTTTCCTGGAGGGGAAAAAATATATATATTTGTAGGCTTTCTGGAGGCTGGTACAATGTTATTTTTATTAATGCCATGCTGGGGCAGTATAAGAAAGCGTTCTTCCCTCCATAACATTTTGCTTTGTCTTGAAGGAGCTTTTTGTGGTGTGAAAATTATTGCCTTAGTACTGGTAGACTTGACACTTGCATTAGTAGGATTTCTCTCCTCTCTCCAAACATAGCCAATTGTAAGCATAGTTAGATTGCAAAATCAGATGAACTCAGAGAGAAATAGAAAAAGCAAAGCAATTCAATTTTGTTGCAGATCATCTGCATTCTTGTTACGACTTCTTATGACAGTACAGCATTTTTGTAGTGTCGAGTGTGTTCTTGTTTGTTCTCCTCTGTTTAGCAAGTCACCTCTTACTATGGATGGGTAGCTCCTTTTACAAATCATCAGCTATCAGATGCAAACAAAGCCCAGATAGGCTGCTGCTGAAGAAAATGCAAAACTGTGACATGTTCATAGCAAAAATTATGAAGACTGGCAACATGCCTAATAATCTAGCTGAGAATGAGTAGTGATTACTCTAAAGGTGAGGATTTTTGGTTTTAAAACAGAGTAATGGAAGAAGTTGTATCTCCCCTTTAAGACTCTAAAATGTTTGGGGTAAATAGTAATGTAATGAATTAATAATATTATTACTGAATATGAAATGTATGAAAAAAGCTAAGGACAAA
>NW_015386504.1:468062-471331 GCF_001527695.2 Protobothrops mucrosquamatus | reverse complement strand
CGGCCAGACAGTGCCGGCTGGCGACCCCAAGGGGGAGGGCCTTCTCTGTGGGAGCTCCCACCCTCTGGAATGAACTACCCCCAGAGATCAGGGTGATCCCTGATCTCCCTTCCTTCCGCCGCGCCCTTAAGACATGGTTATTCCAGCTTGCGGGACTGGCCTAGGGGAAAATTTTTAGTGGGGGTTTTAAAATAATTTTTAATTACTTAGACCAATTATTAATATTTGTCTTTTAATCAAGTTTTAATCTGTAGCTTTGGTATTTTGTATTTTTATCTGGTTGTTAGCCGCCCTGAGTCCGCAAGGAGAAGGGCGGGATATAAATATAAACAATAAATAAATAAATAAACAATAAATAAATAAGTCAGTTTTTTTCTGTTTTATCCTATGGAAAAGCACCATAATTACAACCAATATATGGGGCAGAAAATTCAGATATAATTGTAACATTAGTAACATTTTAAGATGAAAGATAAAACTAACAAGAAGCTTATATTTAAAATGAAGACGGAAGAAAAAGGAAAGATATAAGAAAAGAACAAAGCCAAAAGCAGTGAAAGTATGAAAAAATGACTTCTAGTTTTCTTTTACGGCAGTTATACATATAAATTAACTTTATTCTATGGTTATATCATTGCTTACTTTTTTTTAAAAAAAATCTACTTATCCTACTCCAATTCTTATAGACTCTGTTCATATTATATTCAGATGAAAAATTCAATATAAAAAGAAAACATACATAATGCAAAAGAATATAAATAAGGTGCCTAAGAAAAAATAAGGTCAACACATTCAGACATGGTGATTGGTGACTGTTCCAGACATGTATTGGAAGGGATCACAGAAAATGATAAAATCTTCCTAGATTATTTTTTTGTAGATGTCAAAATGTACCCCAAAATCTTCTCTAAGTCTTTGGTCCCTCCTCCTGAACCAATGCTTAAGGTGAAAGGGATAGGCCTCTGTTCATAACCACAATTGCACCAAAGAGATGAAATGATCACTATCACACAATGCTCTGTTCTTTTCTCGTGATATAGCATCACACACAAGCATTAAGGGATGGAGTCTGAATTATCATAAAGCCTACATTGTTGCTTGCATCCTAAAGGATGAATAGGAATGAAGTGGTTGGTTAACCCAATCTTCTTCCCTTCATAAAAATACCACTCAAACTACAAAGTAGGGCTTATTGAAATGAAACACCTCCAAGATACTTAGCCCAAGTCACTTATTCAGATCAAAAACTGATGTACCTTTGGCCACTAGGCCCAAAGCAGAACATCGCATCAGATTTTTCTGTTTAAAGAAAGTACATTGTATGCCTGCTTTGCAGCCACACAGTCAAACAATTTTAATAGAAGAAGGATGAATTATATTCAAATGTATTACTTCTAGGGCAGACATGTCAAACACAAGGCCCGCGGGCTGGATCTGGCCTGTGAAGGGTCCAGATTTGGCCTGCAGGGCTGTCCCAGAGACGGCAAGGGAACAGTCCCACTGCTGCAGCCCTGGCCCACCCCAATCTGGCTGGGCATCCCACCGGCGCATGCACAGGAAACAGCTCGGGGGCTGGAGATGCACAGCAGCAGCTTCAGCTCATTTGCCTCACCCCGCCCTGCCCCTCCTGAACTCGCCTTGTCAGGCCTGGCTATGCCCCATTTTGCTGGGCATCTCCTCTTCTTGTCCACCTCTGTTTTGCTGGGCCACATCTCACCATGCCTGGCCCCACTTTGCTGGACCTCACCTCTCCTCATTCAGGAGTTCTGTCAGCTTCATGCCCCAGGGCTCGGGGTGCAGCCATCCTTGATGGGGTGGGTCACACGTTACTGGCCGCCAACAGTTCCAGGCTGTGGGTCTGCATGTGGTGTGAGTGCTGCATTCCCCTCTCTGGCCCTACCATAGGGCCAAGAGGGCGACCAGGAGCTGGCCCTCCCAACGCTCAGTGCCACGGCGCACTCCCATCTCCTTGCCTTTCATCCCATAGGCTGGCTGGGCAGCATGGAGGGAGGAAGGAGGGAAATGGGAATGATAAAGAGGGAGTCAGGGAAGGGGGGAGGGAGGGAAATGAAAAGGAAGGGAGGAAAGAAGGAGATGGGAATGAGAAGGAAGGAGGCTGGGAAGGAAGGAGGGTAGGGATGGAGGAAGGAAGGAAGGAAGGAAGGAAGGAAGGAGATTGGAATGAGAGGAAGGGAGGGTCTAAGGGATGTCCTGCCTTATCACTTGGCCACCAGCAGCCTTGCTGCCCTTTCGCCATCCCCTTACCCCCTCCTCCTAGCCTATCCTGGGGTCTCCCATCCTATTGATAAGGATGTTTTGGTTACAAAGCCATGTCTCCTTGCATGGAGACAGAGTGGGTCTCCCTCTGACCCACACATTTTGCCCTCCTGCACCCACCATGAGCAACCTGGCCAAGGAGAGCAAGCACAGCAGCAGCAGCCTTGAGGAGGAGGAAAGTGCAGCTGGGGGCCCTCTCAGGGAAGTGGGGCTGTGGGGTCCCAGCACCACAGGAACTCGAAGGCTAGGCTGGGTGCTTGACCTCATCTGCCCAGGGCTCTGGGCAGCCCATGCCACTGTCCATGGCCCTCCACAGCCTGAGAGGGACAGTGAGGTTCCTCCAGTGGACCATGCCATGGTACTCACCCCAGTCCCACCCCCTTCCACCAGATACCCTCAGATCTCCCCCAGTCCTGCCCAGTCCTTCACAGGCACCCGTGATGCAAGTGATGTCAAGCTAGCCACACCCAACCAGTAGGCCATGTCCACCCCATCTACACCCAGCCAGTAGGCCACACCCACCCATGCCATACTCACCCAGCCCCCCGAGGGCAACCACAATGCTGATGCGGCCCTCAATAAAATTGAGTTTGATACCCCTGTTCTAAGGTATTCCCCTATTTACATTGTTTGGTCCTATCTAAACCAATTGAAAGAGAACTTTCCCACTTCTACTCAGGTTAAAAAGCAAGCCAGAAAGATGATCTAAAATGAATAAAACAACCTTAGGCAAAAACAAATTAACCAGAGGAAGAAAAAATACCAGTTCCCAGCTTGACTAGCCTTGCTGCAGCACCTCCAGATAGCTCCAACTGATGTAGAACAGCACCATTTTAAACATGCTCATTAGGCAATGTCTTCATGCACAGGATGGAGACAAATTCAAACTACATTATTGGATATGGGTTTTTGATGGCTGAGATCATTTTACACCCTGTTTTAGTTAGTGGTCAGTGCTGGACCCAAAACAAGTATTCTGGCTATTTCCCAAT